>NW_003307622.1:116546-117461 GCF_000143455.1 Volvox carteri f. nagariensis
AATAATAATCTACTGGCAGGAACAGAACGAAGACGCACAAACATACCGAATACACATGATGACACACACACACACATCCAGCCGCAGCTCTATTCTGTTAAGAACTGTACGATCCTTGGGGCATCCTCCGGGAACTTGGCTCTGAACCACGCATAGCGATCTGATAGCCTGAACGCGGTCCAGCTTGGGCTCCTCAGGAAGGCACGAAGCGCTGGCAGGTTGTGCACGTTGTCGTATGGTTCCCATGAGGGGTCGTGTTTACTACTTGCAGACCACTGTACGAGGAACATGACTGACGGGCGTGCACGCTTGTTATACCCTAGGCGAACAGCTGTAACAACGGTATCTGCACTGTCATATGGGGATTCTAGTGCAGTAGGAGCTGCAGGTGGAGGTGGTGGGCGGCCGGGGAAGAGCGCTGGGTCGTTGTCCGTCCATGGGAGAAGGCGGCTGATGTGGAATACTGGATGCAAGCGGCCGAGGGAGGCTGGAAGGTGAAGGCGGTATGCAACTGGAGAAATGACGGAGGAGATGAGGAAAGGGCCGAGGTAGCGAGGGCGGAGTTTTGGGGAGGGGTAGGTCGGCAGGGTGAGGTGTTCTGTGGACAGTCGGACGCGATCGCCAACTTTGAAGGTGATGGCGCGGCGATGCTGGTTAGCTGCGGCGGCGTAGCGGGTTTTGGCGGCTTGGATTTCGCGGTTGATGGTGGCATGGATGTCACTCATACGCTGCTGTAGTTCTGTAGCCCTCAGGTGAGAGGAAGGTGAAGCGGCTTGGGGGCCGTGGAGAGAGATGGGAGTGCGCGGGTGGTAACCGTGATTGGTGTAGAATGGTGTCATGCCGGTGCTTGCGTGGGTGGCGTTGTTGTATGCTGCTTCGGCGATCGGAAGGTATGATGCCCAGTTGTCCTGCATA
>NW_003307622.1:117511-119100 GCF_000143455.1 Volvox carteri f. nagariensis
GCGGCGGCGGCCGCCACCGCCACTGCAAACGCCGTCGGGGGGATGGCAGGGCCTGCGCGTCAAAATTCGGGTGCTGCAGTCAGCAGCGCTGGCGGCGATGGCCCCAGCGGCGCCACCTCCGCCGCGCTGATGCACCCCTCGCCGTCCTGGCCTCGGACTACCCGCGGACGGCGCGGCGGCGCACCGCCACATCACCCGCAAGGCAGCGGCGGCGCCGGTGGCGTGGCGGCCGCCATCGCCGCCGCCGCCGCCTCTGGTTCACTTGTTTCGGGCCCGTATGGCGCCGGCTCGGTGCAGTACTGGGCCCACGCCGGCGTGTCGCCATTCGCCCTGCAGTCGGACTTCCCCCACAGCAGCAACAGCGTCGGGACGCTGCAGATGTCGCACCACTCGACGCAGCTCAGGATCAGCATCGGTGAGATCCGGGTCAACAGCGGCAACAACGATGGCCGAGGCAGCGGCTGCCCCTCGGGCGCCTCCGCCGCTGCCTCACCGCCAAACTGGGAGCCGCCCACCGCCACAACCAGCTCCGCAGCGACGGCAGCGGCGGCGGTGGCGGAGCCGCCGCCGCCGCCACTGACGCTGGCCAGCGGCCCCAGCAGCGGTGCCGGACAGCTTAGCGGCATCCTAGCGCGGGTCCGCAGCACCATGGCAAAATCCAGATCCAAATCCCTCACTCGTGGATTCGTATCGGCCATCACCCCGCTAGACACGTCCTCGCCAACTGCCGGCACGTCGCCCCAGGGTGGGAGCGGCTCAGGATCTATACGGCACGACTCGGCAGTGGTGGCGGCGGCAGCGGCGGCGGCGGCGGCCATCACCGCAGGATCCGGCGACGCCAGCGGCGCCAGCATGCGCCTTCCAACGCCATCGCAATTCCCGTCAGGCAGCAGCGGCGGCGGCGGGGCCGGCGGCGGCGCCGTCACCGCACCATCCCGTACGCTGCGTGGCCTTCTGCTAACGGAGAAGCTGCCGACGCTGCCTGAGGCTCGTATGGCGCCGTTGCTGCGGGAGGTACGGCACCTGAGGCTGCGGCTGGTACCCCTGCGACTGGCAACTCGTGGGATTGGCGGCGGCGGCGGCGGCAGTGCTGCCAAAGGGTCCATCACGTCGGCGGGGACGGCGGCAACGCAGGAAACCGGGGACCCCATGACTGGCGGAACCGTCGGGGAGGCTCCGCCGCCACCGCCGCCGTACGAACGACAGGAGCGACAGCGGCGGGAGCAGCAGCTGTACGGCGCAGGGAGGGTTTCGGAGTATATGCAGGTAGTGTCTAGCTGTGCGAAAGGGACGGCAGACGCAGCACTACACTACATGTCAATACGCGTTCAGGCACGGGGACTGAAAAGCGACGCGGTGTTTCGGAGCGGGTCCGAGAGGGAGCGGAAGGGGGATTGAAAAGGATCCCTACCCTGAAATTTATAAATATACCCCAGAAGAATCCGGTGCTTCCACAAACCGCATTCCAACCCAGCACACGGATGCGGCGCTCCGTTACCAGATCAAGACCAGCCAGCCGCCAGCCGCCACCACCCGAACAGCAGCCCGGCTCAACTGCCTGCGTTGCTTCCCCCCCTCCACCCCCCCCC
>NW_003307622.1:119150-165102 GCF_000143455.1 Volvox carteri f. nagariensis
AGCTGCTGCTGCCGCTGCTGCTGCTGCTGCTGCCGCTGCTCCTTCTCCTCCTCCTGCACCCACTCAAGGCTCCGGAACCCCGGGCTGCAACAACAGCCTCAACCTCCCCCCCGGCTCCAACAGCAACCCTGCAGCCGGCTCGGTCACCAACAGCCGGTCGCAGGGGAACCTGCGTCTAGGAACGGACCCCGGATTCGTCGCCTCCACCTCCCCTTCCGCCTCCCTCCTCGGCATGTCCGGAGGGGGGCTCGCCTCTGGACCCGAGGCCCCGGGCTCCACGATGAGGCGGCGGTGGGAGGCGGGGAGGCCGTCGGTGGACGGCGACACGCTGCTACCCACTACCGGCCCAAGCAACGGCGGTGGCGGCGGCGGAGCTGGGGGCGGAGCTGGCGGCGGCGGCGGCGGCGGCGGCGGCGACGAGTCCCCTGGCACCGCTGCCCTAGTGAACCAATTTCTCAGTGGGTTTGCGGACCTGTCTGACCCCCAGCTGGCGGAGCTGTGGGCTGGTCACCCGGAGTGGTCGCTGCTGCAGGACAGGAGGCTGGCGGACGTGGCACAGGTGGGGTTGGGGTTATATTTTGACACGAGGGCTTCGAGGTCTCCTTCCTCGCCAACGGTTAACACACCGAATGGGCCCAGTTCGGTAGTTGGTAGTTGGTAGCTGGTAGTTGGGGTCTACCCTGGGGGGTGGGGGGTTAGCGGAACCTGCTGCGGCCTGTAGGGGGGTTCCTGCTGGGGTACCATGGGTCGGCAATACCAACCGCCCCCGGGGGCCTTAAAGTGCATTGCGTGTCGAGTGTGCAGGGCTCTGAATCCAACATGAGTTTGGGAGTTAATGGCTTGGGAGGTCGGGCGAAGCACTGGTGGGGTGGTGGTTGGTTGAAAGGCTGACGCGTGGTTTCGGAGCTAGGGTATTGTGAGGGGGTAAGGGGGCAGGATAGGTGGGTCTTTGCAGCCCACCGGATGATCCTTCGCCACCCGCGAGGTGATGTATTGCCTGTGTTGCTCGGTAGTTAACTGCAACTGTTATCATGACACTGATGCTGCTGCTGCTGCTGATGATGATGATGATGATCACAACACTGTTTGTCGCGGTTGCTTTCCGCTGCTGGTGCTGGTGCTGCTGCTGCTGCTGCTGCTGGTGCTGCTGCTGGTGCTGCTGCTGGTGCTGCTGCTGGTGCTGCTGCTGGTGGTATGCTCTCGCAGCTTCGCACCCGGTTGGCCATCCAGGCGGCAAACGACCGGGTGCTCGACAGAGACAACTTCCTCTTTTGAGCGCCTTGACCATCCACTTGATGCGACCTCGGCCTCCTTGGGAAGGGAGGGCTACCCCTTCCAAGGGTTGTTCCTGCGGGCGCCAGTACTGGGCGGCCCCGCCCCCTCCTCCTCCCCTTCCCTCTCCTCCTGGCCCAACCCCTGGGGCCCGGGGGGGGAGTGGAGAGGAGGAAAGGCCGCGGAGTGGTGAGACATGGCAGCTGGGGGAGGCAATCGTTACGGAAGGAGCGAGGGAGGGGGAAGTTCACGGAGAGTCAGGGAGAGGGAGAGGTCGATTGGGTGGGAAGAAAAAAGGTGACCCATTTTCATCGCCGTTCCCACGGTGAAGAAGAGATCGGCAGTGCGGTCATGAGGTGGTGGCTGCGCCAACAGGCGTCGGTGTGTACTGCCCGTCGGTGTGTACTCCCGTCCCGATGGTGGCGGAGCTGCGTCACTCGGTCCCGCGATATTGCGGTCCAGGGTTAATAGCTGCCCTGCTGGCACCACAACCCTGCTACTGCCGCTACGGATGTTACATGCAGCTGCTTTGGTGGGTTGGAGGTGCGGTGCACTCGAGGTGCGCGATGGGGGCTGGGCTGGGCTGGGCTGGGCTGGGCTGGGCTGGGCTGGGCTGGGCTGGGCTGGGCTGGGCTAGTTGACACTGGGCATCAAGGACCGTGATTACTGGTTCGTTGCCTGAAGGTGCGGCTGAGGGCGTGATGGCGTGCTCGTGGGGTGGTGGAAGGGCCGCGTGTCGTTGCAACCCGAGCACTATAGTCGATATATAGACCCGGTATCGGGTGTTGCTGCCGGAGCCGCCAGCCCTCTGCGGGGGGAGCACATATGGGTGTGTGTATATGTATGTAAGTATGTGTGTGTACATGTGTGTGTTTCCGGCGGAAGGGTATTGCCCCATGGGTCTGTTCGGGAACGCTTCGTTTTTTACATGAATGTACGAAAAGGTACAGTCCAAATACGGAGGAACGCCTGAGGAATGGTGTCCACGTGCACACTCGCGCAGCGTGTTTCTCTCTTTCTCTCTCCGAACTGCTGATGAGACCCCCCGTGCCCCCTCTCCCCTCCCCCCCATGCACTTGTTTGGCCCCACTGGGCCCTGGAAAGTACTGAAGTGGCAGCGGGGGTGTATAGGAATAGAAGTGTAGGGATCTATCATATACGAGTGGTTAGTTGTAGGTGTCGGTCAGGTGCGTGCATCCCACCCGCCCTCCGCACACGCAATTAGAATGAGGCGCCATGCATGCATGCATGCATGCATGCATGCGGGAATAATGATCGTTAGGTGGCAGGTGCGAGGTGACGACATGTGTATGTATGTATGTGTATGTATGTATGTGTATGTGTGTGCATGTATGTGCATGTATGTGTATAGTGTGTATAACACGATCTCAAGCACGCTGGCCGCACTATGTGTGGCGGCAATGGTGGTGGTAGGGGCATGGCCGTTGCCATCTTAGCGGTCGTCGTCGGCTGCTGCTGCTGCTGCTGCTGCTGCCATTAATGCTGCTACAGCCGTTCGGACACGCGTGTGGTTCTCATGGACCCCTCCTGCCGGGGCATCACCCCTTCTGCTCTTACATTAGGTATAGCGGAGCTGTGGGAACCTTCTTCTAACCATTTTACTGTATCCGCCATGAGGGATACAAGATCCATTTCGGAAAGCACCTCAGCCCTGTCAGCAGAAGGGCGGTGTTGGGTGGCTGGCCTATTGTGGGTCACGAGCATCTCGAACTGCTGGGTGAACTACCTTCTCCCCCTTCCAAGTATGCCGAGTAGTAGTAGTAGTAGTAGCACTAGCAGTAGGGGTGCGGACTATAGCGACGAATCCTTGGCAGGATCCGTACACACCACTCCACACCACATCCGAGCGCGAGCTGTGCAGGCTTAGGGACGGGGGAAAAGGGCGATATATATATTCATACATATATATAATAATGTTACAACATTATGTACATACGCACATACGTGCATATGCACAGCGTCAAGAAACAAAGAATCAGCTGCCGACGCCCTAAGGCGCAAATTGCTGCGGGTTCCGGAGCGATTAGGTGATTGCGTGCCGTAGTTTCGGAAGCTCAGCCACCACATCGCAACAACCAACATTATCCATTTCGCATCGCGTTGGACGACGTCGTCTGGTGCTCCCTTTCCACACCACCTGTGTATCCCGCGTTGTTGTGTAGATAAGCTGTGGCCGGGCCGCGGGCCCACCCCCAACCTCGCAGCAGCAGCCCGTAAAATTCCAAACCACCCCCCCGAAGCAGCCCAAAACATCAAACACAGCTGCCGCCACCGCAACCTGAATCCCAAGCCAGATCGGCCATTATAATCGCATGACCGCTCGAGCTGTCTAAGTCGTGACAAGTCGTGGCTAATTATGAGGTCGATGAGGCCGGGAAGGAGTCATTAGCTCGCCCCGTCCCCCTCCCGCGGTCCAGTCCTGAACCAGAACCCCTCGCCATCTTTTCATAATGAGCTTAGGGACTTAGCTTGGCATAAGGCTTGCCTGGCCTCAATGCCTGGATTGCGGCTTCAATCCCCTTAGGGGGGTGAAAGGGCGTTAAAGCTCTCCGGTTGCATGTGGCCAACTGCCAGCATGCTGTGTTGTCAGTTCGTGGTTCCTGTTCGTGTTGTGTCGTTGGTTCATTCAGTCTTCCATTCGGCGACATATACGCGATATGGTTTATTGTCGGGCAGGGGCCCTCAAAATGAGAAGCGAAGCGCATTCGGCCGCCCGGTCCTATACGTGGGGTTGCCCATGTCACATGTCCGTACGTCCGTACATCCGTAACGACTAAAAATTCCGTAATGCCCAGCTGTTTCTATTGCAGATGCAAATATGTTTTTCTTCTGGTGGAGAAAGATAACAATGTGTTCTTCTGAACCCTGAGTTCCCTGGGTTTGCGGCTCCGGGTTTGAAGCGGTCCACCCGACGGGGATCCCGGTGGCTCTGGAGAGCCGAGGCGCATTGGCTGCCATTGTCTCCTGTACGCACATACTTTGTCGATGCTACAGTTATATGACAATAACACACATGTGCAGCTTCATGGCCATGATTCCCCTGGCCTAGGCTGCATCTGCCGCCATGGACGGCTGCAGGTGACAGAGCTGTGCAGCACGCTCCCAGCGGTAGCACCGGGCCAGGCTCCACCAGCTCGGGGTCATATGGGGCGACGGGGTAACAAGTGGGTGCGCTGAAACCAGCGGCCACCATGACGGCTGCTGGAGGGTGTCGGGGGGGGCTGGGAGGGAGGGTGCCGGGGGGCTGGCAGCGTTCAGGGGGTTTTAAAGGCTGGCACCGTGGTGGGACGTAGGTGCGAAGGCACAAAACCCATTACCACCCCGGCTGCTGCCGGGTTCTGTTTTGCACGTAAATTCCCTGGCTGGCTCGCTCACATATTGGGGCCGTGCCATTGTACACGTTTCAGGTGCTCATGCGTTTCAGATTGGGAATTGTGTAAGCTAACTACACAGGCCCAATGGTCGCGAGAGCGTGACGCGTGTACCTACCGCTGGCTTTGTGACTGCGGAGCGGTTGAGCTGAGGATGAGCTGCTGCATGTCTTTTGTGACTGGCCACCAGCCTGCGGGGGCTCCCTTAAGAGTGAAATGTAAGGGGGGCATCAGATCCTGAGGGTGCGAAATGTGCGGATAATAACGATCACGGCAGAAGGCCCCCGTTTAGCTGTGGCTAGTTTCCTCGGAGGTCTGAGTGACCGGCAAGGACATCATGCTCAGGCGTGCTGAGACCAGGTGATTGGGAGAGGACACCAGCAGCCCCACTCGGCGCCACAATGCTGACCATTCATTGCCTCCCCCCCCACCGGCTTTCATGAACGCTACTCGCACACTTGTGCGGAACTTGTAACCCTTGTAACCCTGTAACCCTTGTAACTTGCAACCCCGGCCAACAGCATACACTCCCCGACGTTGTTGAATTGAATTGAATTGTTACTGAGTGGGAGGCTTCTGGGCAACTTGAACACACATTGACAATTCTACGATTTATCACACCATACAGCACCATTCACCATTACCACACTGTACTACGCCATACGAACTGGAAGTCCAAGGCGGTTGATCCTGCCTTCTGGGATCCCTCCTCATCCATTCACCCGAACATCCGTAGAGACAGAGGGTTCAGCAATCGCCACCAATCCAGCGTGCGAATCTCGATCCATCAACTGTGATCTCAACTCCACATCTCAGCAGCTAGCCATAATCTAGCGCTCCTGACAGTGTCGGGGGTCTCCCCCGACGTTGTACCGGGACATAGCCTCGGCCTATCCCCGTTATGCAGTTATGAGCAACCAGCGCATACACATCTACTATGTTAACATGCCGATATAAATGGATTTTGTGGTTCGTTTGCACCCGACACACCGACACACACACACACACATGTGCACATGTAGGCAGTAGCGACAGTACACACTGGCTTTGATTTACCGGTATACAGCCAGTGTTGGCAGCTGTACAAGGGGTGCAAGGAGCAGTAGTAGTAGTTGTTAAGGTCGACTGAACTGATGGCCCCCAACCCAAAGGGGCGAACTGCAATCTACAGCTGAAAAAACCTGAAATCCTCAATAGCTAGCCCCGCTTCCGAAACTCCACATGGCCTCAGGCCCCAGGCCCTAGGCCCCCCCAAAAAAACGAAACAGCCAAACCTGGCGGGTAATGAGCCGCTAATGAGCCGCTAATGAGCCGCTAACACCTGAACACAGGAACCCAACCAAAGCACTGGCGAATTACCTAGGTGCCCAGCGCGCTATCGGTTTTGGGAATAAGGCAGTGACCCAGCCGGGGTACCTTGCTCGTACCCCGAACTCTGCGCCGGGAGATCCTCCAGGCGTTGAGGGGGTAACTCGCAGATGGTTGGGCGTCCAAGCTGTTCCTCGTTTTTGGGTTGGGAGCTTACATCTTGATGTGCGGGACGGATTACCTGCTGCTGGGGCTACATGCGATAATAGCAAGGTAGGGTGGCGCACCGGAAGATCCCTCCCCGGAGGATCTTCCGGAACCAGTTCACGTCGTCATGGAACCACGAGAGGTTGTCCGCGGCGCAACCCTGATCTTCCCTCGGACGGGAAGCAACCAGATTAGCATCATGAGAACAGATTAGCATCATGAGTCCGGACCTCTACCCGGTCGTCCTCCCGGGGGCCATGCATAGCTACTAACAGCTGCACCCTCTCCCCCTGGGCCTTATCCGGCCACGGAGCATTTGGTTACGCTGCCCAATTCGCAAAACAGGACATGAGGCCCGTATGCCCCCATCATGTCATCGCCCTTCCGAAGGCACACCTGCACAGCCGGGGTGCGCCACTGCAGGGGCCATGGCCATGGGGATTAACACCCCGGGAACAGCCCCAGCGGAAGGCACACTGACCCGCCGGCCACAGGCCAGTCTGCGCCGCCCCCTTCCGCCACCACCACCGCAATGGCCCTCTTCATCGCGACCAGCTCCACCTCCACCACCGCCGCTGCCATGACCAATCCCCTGATCTTCCTTAGCACCCCACAGCAGCACCACCCAAACTGCGAACGAGCTTCAACTGCAGATACGGCTGTGAGTAATGTCGCCCATCAAGCCGCCCTCGCGTGCGTGCGTGCGTGCTCGCTACCCACCACACCAGTCTCCACATGCGCTCCAACACACGATTTCATTTTACGAGTCCTCATCCCCGGGAACGGGGACTTCCCGTCGTCCCGCGGTGGCCAGAAACATGGACCCGGTCACAGACCCCTGTGGAGTGCGTGCAGCACCTATCTAGCCCGCTTGCAACATGCTGACGTGGACGAAAATGGACAACCTGCAAGGCCATTCCCTTGTTTTCCCATCCCCGTTTGCATTATCAGCAGTCCCCGCATGAACAGTCGAATCAGCATTGTGTATGTATGTGTGTGTTACACCTCGGTTGCGTTACTCAAGAGAGGCGTAACGAGTCCATACGAGCCAGAAGCCCAAGAGCCTAGAAGCCACAAGCTTTAGGTATGCTTCAACTTTGGACACGTGTGATGCAAAGGGTGTCGATGTTGATGGAAGAATCCATATGCTATCAAACAACAGTATATTGTCCCGCCCACAGCCTAGGATAGTGACGCCTAAGCAACTGAAACCGTCGGCTACCTTTCGTGTCTAACGTTGCACTGTGTACAACACTGCATGTCACTTAAAAAGTCACGAATAGCCTCTGAATGGAAAGGTGGTGCCGGGCCAGCGCTGCACTTTGTACAACTTTTCCCCCTTCATGCACATACATACATATGCACTTACATCTGTTGAGACAAGACAAGCAAGATAATGTATGCTTCCTTTTGATCGCACGCCCCTCACGTGCCCCTGACGTGTTACATGCGTGTGGTCATGTGGCGCGTGTGGTCGAAACACCGGGGGAGCGAGGCAAGGGGGAGGGCTGGGTAGTGCTGTAGTTGCCCACCTGGGACATCACCGTTATATTTGACAGGTTGGAAAAGGTTCTTACACACATGCAGCCAACAAAAACCATCATTGGCCTCATCCCCTCACAACCACAACGGGCCCCCTTTCCTCCCCTAACTTGGCAGCAGGACCGCAACAAGGAATGACCGTGGTCAGGGTGGTGTGACCGCTGTACCTGGGCGGGGATATCTCACCATCCGAGAGGTGGGAAACCCGCAAACGCGCCCCACGGGATGGACCGCACCTCCCCGGGTGAGGGCTGCCTCTACACCCCAAGTATGCTCGGGGAATCGAACAACAATCCCTAGATAAGCTCGGACAGTAATCCTACGACAACTACTAACAACAACTACAATAACAGCAACTCCCCGCGTTCCCCGAATACCCTTGTTGGGTCCTTGTCGCTGTCGTTGTCGGCATATGAAATAATGGTAGTGATCGCAGTAATATGCAGATGCACACTGGGGCCTACGGAAAGTGCAGCCAGTTCTGCTAGCGACAGACCCGGTTCTGGCCACATACATCTACACACAATACACTCCTACAAGAGTGAAGCCCCTTTGCAGACCCCTTGCAGCTGCTTTCGCTCCGCTCCGTGGATGAGCGTGATAGGGGCAGGAGCTGAATGTTGGACACGGGCGGACACATGCAGATACATCATGCAGACAGACAGGCACGCCTAGACAGAACAAACATACAGAGACACTTCTTTTTGGAGACACTTAAAAAGTGCAGAGGGCCATGCACCCCTGGTCTTCTGCCACCCAACCCGGCCCCCTCCTCCAGTGCGGTGAACGCGGGGGAACCAGCGGGCGATACACACACGCACGAAGTAAGGGCCATTTCACACTGGGCAGCACACACATACATACATACAGATACGCATAAAAATGCAGCTGCTCCCAATTTACATGCCCACGCAGTTCTGCACCAGCCTGCTCTAATATCCTCCTGCCCCACATGCTCTCAGTAGCTTGTGCCTGCGCCCCTCGCGAGAGACCACCTGCTCGTTATTCTGCTCCTGCACCATTCGAGTTCCCTCCCCCTGCTGCTGCTCCTGCTGCTGCTGCTACTGCTGCTGCTACTGCTGCTACGGCTGCGACATCACCCAGATACGGCCTCTCACACGAGGACCCCAGCCTTGCAAGCATACACACAAAAAAACGTACATACAAACGCACACACACCCCTACCACCCTGTGGTAAGGGGCAAAAGCCATGATTGTAATTCAGGTCGCCAAACGGGTCATACAGGAATCTCGCCGTCACTCTGCATCCCTGAGGGAGGTGATCTCCTTTTCATGGCGCTGTACGGTGAGGAGGTAGTTGAGGCGTCTCCCTCTCTTGAATACGTGTTTCCTCAAACTTCCGTGACATCGACCTGCAGTAGCAGTGGTGGCAGTAGCAATAGCAGTAATATGAGCAGTAGCAGCGGCAACAGAGCGGAAGAAGCCAAAAGCACAAAACCATAAAAACCAGAAACTATCGGCTCGGGGTAGGCCAGGTTTTATTCATACCTACATACCTACCTACATACCTACCTACATACCTACCTACATAAAAACACACACAGAGATGCAATGTGTTGGCGCACCCCCACTCCAACCGCACAGGCCCTCATCCTGTACGCCCCACCTGGCCGCAGTGGCGACGTCATCAGCCTGCATGGGCCCCAACAACCGCTGAATGCGCTCCACGGCCCCCCCCCAACACCCACTCACACTCTTCTTCCCCCACCACCACCACACACACACACACACACACTCATGGTCTCACTCATCACACACTCACCTCATACGTCAACACAAACTGCGACTTGAGCTCCTGCATGCGGGCCCGGTACTCCTCCAGCAGCGCCGCAGCCTCCCCCATCCACCCCTCCCGCGAAGCCGCCAGCCCCTTCAGATGATCAGCACGAATGGCCGCCAGCGCGTCCCGGTGCCTCGCCTCCGCCTCCTCATACTGCCGCCGCAGCTCCGGAATCCCCCTCGAATCATAGTGCCCGCCCGCCGCCGCCATCGCCGCCTCGTGAGCCGCCAAACCCGCAGAGTACGCCGCGGCCATGTGCTGCCGCATCGCCGCGTGGCGGGGCACCAGAGCCCGCAACGCCCCCTCTGTCGCCTCCAGGGAGGCCACGTGTTCATTACGGAGGTTCGCAGCGGCGCGGGTGTATGCCGCCTGTGCCTCAGCTAGACCCACCTCCCCGGTAGGCAGGACGCGTTCCAGGAAGGACGCCAGCAAACCCGCGAGCTTGGACGCCGCTGCGGACTGCTGGACTTCCAATTGGCGTCCGAGCCGCTCAGCCTCCCCCAGAATCTCCTCGTGCGCGGAGCTGAGGGCGGAGCGCTGCTGCGCGTGCCAGGCCTCCGCCTCCTCCACACACGCCGCCAGGTGCGACAGGGAACTCGACTGGTGCTGCGCGAGGGCGCCCATGCAGGCGGCAAACGTCTGCGCCCAGGCCGCGACCTCGCTCGCGCGGGAAGCCAGGCCGTATTCGTGCAGGGAGCGGGTCCTGCTCATGTACTTTTCGTGCATGGCTTCCAGGCGGTGGAAGTCCGAGCCGCGGGCGTTGGGATCTGGCGGCGTGGTGACCCGTGGGCCAATGGTCGGGGGTGGGTTGGCGAGGGTGAGGGAGGAGAGGGCGTTGGGGGTGGATGGGGGCCGGGTACTGTAGTTCGCCATGGCCGAGGCGGCGCCGTTGTCCAGAGTCTTTAGGTAGGCGTTGGGGTGGACCTGGCCAAGAGAGTGACTCTGGGCTTGTTCCTGCGCGGCCGCGGCGGCGACGGCGTTGGCGTGCGCGGCCGCGGCGGCGGCGCTGGACTTGCCGGGCAGCGGCAGAAGAGGGACGTTTGAGGTTATCCCTGGCACTGACACGGGGGGTGACAGCGGTGGCAGGGAGGGGGGCTGAAGGGCTGCGGGCTGCGGGACCTCCACCTTCGCCCCCGCGAACCGGCGCTGCTGTAGCTCCAAGTGGCGGCGACTTGCCTCCTTCACCATTAGGGAGTAGTCCTGACGGAGCTGTGGGTTGAGCCCGGGAGTGAGGGAGGGGAGGGAGGGGGGGAGGGGAGGGAGGGGGGAACGTGCTTACAAGGAAAGAAGTTGATGTGGATGATAGAGGTGGTGTACAGGGCCCAGGCGCCACAGGGCGCACAAATACGGGCCTTTACTCCCCTGTCTGTCTGTCTGTCTGTCTGCCAGACAAATACAGAGACCCAAGGTGCGGTGCGCCCACGGGAAGTGGCGGCTGGGTTACAGAGCTGTCGAGGGTGCGGTTTGCCGCGCGAAGGGCGGAGGGGTCAGGGGCCCAAACGAAACCCCGTCTTCACACACATACGCACATACATACACACACCTGTGCTATGCGGGCAACGTGGCGGGCGACCGCCTCTTCCAGGGCGTTCTGATACTCCTCAACCTGTGTACGGGTGGAAGAGTGGGGAGAAGTGGAGATGAGGGGGGTGGGTGGGGGGAAATGAAGGAGAGCGCCGCCAGGTAGTGGCCAGTCGGCAGATTGGGCGCATCCACTGGGGATTTACTTAAGAGGGAGCTGTGACATTCGCATCGACAGGTGGAAGGGTATGAGGGGAAATTCTACGGAGGGTGCTACTGGTTGGATGGCTGGGAGGCTGTGTAGAGGTGGTGTGTCTCAGGACGACAGACAGGCAGCCCCGCAATAAAAAGGTATACAGTTGTAATGCTGTGTTCACACGGACGGCGAATACGAACCTCCAATTGGTGCTGCTCCTGCAATACCGGCAGCTCGGCGAGCGACTTGTCATGGGCGGCATGGTAGTCGATGCTGAATTGCTCTGTTTGGCCGATGAAATGGTTGCGGTTCTTCCTTAGGGTACTGCGCATGTACAGGAAAGGAACCAGTCGTTAAGGAAATCGCCTTCGAAGATGCTGTCCGCAACAGTATTGCAACTTCACTTGCTTTTCGTGCGAAACTTGAAACTGTGAAAGACCTGTCAGCGAGTTCTGTGAATGGCCCGTTGACGGTGGCCCAGATAGAAGTCCAGTTCCCAAGCCCGAACGCTTGGGGGCTGGCACCGATGGCTCCGTTCGCAGAGTGCTGTTTGGAGATGTTGGTTGGCTTAATACATTTCGTTCTCCAAACATAGACGAGGCCGGCCTATGTAAGACTGGCAACATTTTTCTAGTTGGCTCGAAGTTTTCTGCTCCACGAAAACGCACTGAGCGTCACAGATAAGATATCAATGCAGGTTAAGAACCTAAGTCTAATGGTGTTGATGACACCTTGCAAGAGGATGTAGTTCGGGTGGATGTGGTGCGGCGGACTTATAACAGTCTAAGGCCCATCATCCCAAGTCCGTACCGGCACGTAAACTCGTGCAAACCTTCTTTAGAGGACCGCTACCCACTCACATTCAGTTACAATGCCAAGAGACAGCTATACACTAAATAAAGTTATGGCGGTTGCAATTGCGTGCTGAGTATATAATCAACTCAGATGTGGTTTGTTCTACTATTAGTATGTAGGAACTTCTAATTCACTACAAATCGTTTGCATACGTCTTGAGACGCGACCTCTTACCTCCGCCCCACCCTGTGCTGGCCTGGCACCATGATTACGCCCCCAGTACCTTAGCGGGCCACATCTCTTATCGGTACCTGGTCAATGTAGAAAACCATATTAACTAGGTTCGCATGGCGGCCGCTCAACTAAAAGCTGGGCTAGGCTGTCAAGTGCAACTAAAACAAGCCACCAGCGTCTGCACCACCCTTTTTAAAACGCATCTTACTGCTGAAAACAGCCGGTCACAAGGGCGACGTAGTTCCCTTTTGCGCAAGACAACACGCCATCCCTATTCATGTACCTATCTGTAGTGAGGAAATCTGCATTGCTATTGCTTCAAGTACTCATAATTGATGGACTTGATCCGTCCCTTACGGAAGGCACATAGTGTTTTGAATGTCGTGCTCGCTGCGGGTTAGCGGTTTTCGCTTAGCTGGCCTCAAAAGCCTACCCATGCCCATGCCCACGATCGAGGATACAAGTCGAGGAAGAAACAGCACGGAATGGCGGAGCAGCAGCAGCAGGTGAGGTATTACTTGAAGACCTCCAGCGAGAACGGGTTGGGGCCGTTAACCGCAGCACACCACACCACACCACACCGCACCACACCGCACCGCAGCACAGCACAGCACGCCAGTACACATTCTCTCTTCCGCTCTCTTCCGAAGCTTATACACATGGTGTTGTGGCCACGAGGGATCATTCCCTTTGGGACGTCTTTTTGTGTCTATGGTGCTGAGCTTATCGGAGAGCCCATGCACCAGTCCTCCCACGGTGTGCGCGTGTATATGAAACAGATTACGGCTCGACCACACCAGGATTTTCTCTTCTCGGAACTTCTGGTGAGGCGTCACAGTCAATACAGTCACGACATCTAGAATTCTTCGATTGACAAGGTATCGAAGAACTTGCGGACGGATGCCGGTCCCCACACGTACCGAAATCTCTCTCTCTCTCTCCCCCACAACTAAGCAAGCAGTACCCACCATCGCCATCTTCTGGGCCCCCTCTCCCAAACACGTCCTGTAGCTCTAAAGTACCGGACCTGGCTTGTTCCTCACCTTTGTAAGAGCACTCACTTGCCCCGCCCATTTGAAGCCTGCCGCGCAGCGTTTTACACTTCATCCCTCCAAGGAGCCTAACGACTGTGAAAGCCTCTCTCACCCACAACAAGGCGCCATTGGAGCTTTTTCCAGTCCGGAACCTACACAATCAGCGAGAACGCACACCTGCAGTCAGTCGGTCTCCACGAACATCGTTTTCGTTCCCCACAGCTCACATGTTGATTTTTTTCCAGTTGACTCAACCAACCAGACAGCTCAGGGGCCTGTACATGTACAGGAAGAATACCAGGCACGATCAGGCCAATCAGTTTTGACAGTTTCCGCCCGCGTAAGTCGGCCATAAGAGCCGCAAGATGACCAACCCCCCCGAAGAGAAGTTGGATGTCAGCGACCGATCCCTTACATCTTGCGTGGCTTCGTAGACGCCAAGCGAACAGCAAGGCGGATGCCTCTCGCTTGCGATCCAGACGAAACCTTAACCCGCCTTGTTTGTCCTGACATCAGCCCCTGACGCTATCCGGACATTTCTGTCTGTATGGCCGCCCTCGAAGCGATTTGGAGGACACACAGAATCATCAAACGGAAGGGAAGCGAATATCCCAAAGAAAGAAGAAACCGAGCGGACACAGCGCGAAAACTGCAATCGCTAGCCATGGCGCATGGAAGTTAGCTGTACAGCCAGATACAGCCGTACATCCTATTATATTGCTAATACTGCTGCTGCTCCGCCGCGCCTGCACTACGCACATATAACATACGATCGTTTTTCGTGTAAAATTCTTCAAAAGGACTGCAGCACGAGGGATACGTTTTAATACGACCAACTTTCGACACGGACGCCCGTCCGTCATTACCCTCTGCTAATCGCTCCGAAATCGGCACACATGGACGCGTGCCATGTAATCCTTTAACCCCTCCGTCCCTCCCCCACCGACCTCCCCCGACGTCGCAATCCACCGAAGAGGACCACCAAAGCTGCGGCCGCGACAACCGCCATCCCACATACAGAGCACCAGCTGCAAACACAAACCTTCCCTCATTCGCCAATACCCAACGCCTTTAAGCTGAGATGCACTTCTGCAACCACCTTGCGATAAGAGCCCCAGAACTGTGCTGCGATGGCCGCCGCTACAGCCGCCGTACAAACCGTTCCGGAAACTGTCTTTATGTCTGTCAACATAAAGAGTTGCCAGCTTGTGTATGTATTGTGTATGTGAAACCGTAAAAACAACGTTTCGATGCTGCCGAAACAACACACCTGAAAATCAGTAAGTAAGGAACGACCAGAAATGCGATTTTGCGCGGCCAGCTTGCACAGCGTCCTCGTGCGACGTGCCAGCCTCCGGCGGTCGCCAGCTTTCAACATGCGAACGAGGGCGACACAAACGACTGGGAGCCGTATCCCCCTAACAGCGCTGCTGCCCGTCCTTTCACAGCCACACACACCTACGTGTTGAGCCTCTTTCTTAACACCTCCACACCTTACACAGACGCGCCGGCGTGCGCAGTGATGCCGTGCCGTGCATGGCTGACACACACTCCCCCAGCACCCCCTGCCGCCCCCGGCCAGGTAGTGCCTCGAGAGGCCGTCTGCCGCCAGCCACGGCTTTTCCGAAGCGCCAATAAGGCGCGAAGACAGTGTACGGTAACCAACAGGCCATATGATGGACTTGTTTGGTGATTTGGGTCGGGTGCGTCCTTGTTGAATGTCTTGGAACGCATATGTGAACCATTAAGAGCACAATAGTCACCGCCAGCTCCATTCAAGTCTCTCTGCCTGCCATGCTTTGTGGATCTTCATTTTCTGTGTTCTGTGTCCTATGTCAAATATCGCCCGTCTCGAGGAAAAGCATTCCTGCCATCGCTCCCTCTCCCTCCCCCTCGTCATGCCGCTTGCGCAGGCATGCTAAACACGCGCAAATCTCTTCTCGCCCGAGAACGCCAGAAAGTCAAGTGTCAAGTAAACTCCAAGCCCGTTCCACTTTTTCCTCCGAAAACCCCCCCCTTTAGCGCATCGGCTATTATATGAAGCTCTCCATTGCCAAAGCAATCCCTCTAAAAATTCTGTTCGCACTTGCAACGCGACGCCCGCTAACACGACACGGTCGCACAACCTCCACAAGCGCCACGGCGTCCCTCCACCCAGACCAGCCCGGACCAGCAAGGCCGCATCAAGGCGAGCAGCTTCCGGCGTCCACAAATGCTACACCACCACAAATCTTCAGACAGATCGGCCGCAGTTGCTCGCATCAATCCAGAACAATAATCATGGCCCGACCAACTCAATTCCTGTACATGAAAGTAAACAAAGCGTTAATTTGTATCTTTTTGTCATTCGGACTTGCAAGCCACTTCCTACGCTACGCGATTTCCTCAGGTTCGAAGAAAACCACGTAAGTAGCTTACAAACGGAACCGGAAAAATCTTACGTTTGCACCACCAAAAACTTTTACTTGATGTCCACAATCTTGATGACGGACGCGTTGCCGATGCGGTGAAGAGCAACAATCGAGTCGCCCTTGGCGCAGTAGCGCGCGCGCTTGGCGTGCTCGATCGCGGCCGCCAAGATCTCGTCCGTGGTGTCGCTGTCGGTTGCGCGCGCACTGCCCTCCGCCAGCACCGGAATCAGACCCCTGGTAACCAGACACTGCCGCGCGGGTGCCTCGCCGCTGCAGGTCCACGTGAGGCTGTCTGTTGTGTCATGTTGTTCGTTTTGTTGATGCACAAACGGGGCCGGATCGGGGGAAACGCAATAGCAGCAATAAATGGAGGTGTCATTAGCAGCAGGCAAGGAATAGACGCTACTTATAAAACCTGCCGGCAGCAGGGGACAGGTAGTGTATGTACATAAAAGTATATGATTTGCGGGGCGAAAATGAGTACACCATTGCAGAATGCAAAAGCGCCGGTATACCTCTTCTACTGAGGAGGAAAGTCGCGACGGGATGAATTCAGAGATACACGTACGTACGGACATCGGTACGCATGTCGCCATGAAGGCGAGGTAGGAAATCCCTTCACATCCCAGCACTCACTCACACACACACCCAAGCCAACATCGTCAGCACCGCCACAAAAACACACTAATACAATAAACAAATACGCACTCTCGCACATACATACATACATACGCACACGCCTACCTGTCGTGAGCACGGGCACTGCCACTGTAAGCACTGGCACCAGCGGGCGGTACTTGGCCACCAGCCGGGCGGTGGACCCCTCCCGAGTCAACACCACAATAAGTGACGCGTGCACCTACGGAGTGGAGCGGAGGGGGGGAGAGGGAAAGGGGGGAAGGAGAATGACGGAATGGTTTAACAAGCTGGATTGAATCAAACTGAAGGGGAGGAGCTGAAGCGGGAGACTAAAGGCGGATCTGGCGGCGAGCTGTGAAAAGTCCGTTCAGAAGCATTGATATGGGAATCCGGCGCCGGTGAGGCGAGGCGCAGCGCTGCGAGAGAACAGAAAGGGAAGGGGACAGGAAAAAAACCCAGAACCCACCCCACCCAAGTAGCCTCCCACCCACCCACCCCAGGTACTTCACAACCCTAAGTCGTATCATCATCGTCACCTTGTGTGCGGTGCGCACGGCGGAAGATGCCAGGGACTCCAGGGGGGACATGGGCATGGGCGCCTGCTTTAGGATGTTCTTGAACATGGCGTAATAGTCCAGGGAGGCCTCGGCCTCGCGACAGATCTTGGTCATCACCTGCAGGCAGGCCGACCGACCGACCGATGGCGAGAGGCCCAGTTGAACGGAGCGGACAAGAGGGAGGAGAGGCGCAGGAGAGGCGCAGAGAAGAGAGGCGGGGCGCGCAGTGTGAAGGCATAGTTTGTGTGACGTACTGTTTCAAAGTAGAGGACAGCGAGCGGGAAGGAATGTTGAGGATGTCATTTTAAGAGCACAACAAAAACGCGAGATGCTGAGATGCCCGTTTCCGTTGTTCCAGGCAAACCAGGTGATTCCTTTGTCACTAACGGATTAACTAAAAAATAATAAGACCAGCGGCATTTTTTTTCATTTCCCAGTTTGTCAGTTGTTGATTGATTAGGCGCAGGTGACAGTGGTACGCGACTAGATTCCATATTGCATGCCGTACCTTGACGGCCTCGACCGGAAAGTTGCCGGCCGCGGTCTCGCCGGAAAGCATGACGCAATCCGTACCGTCGAGTACGGCATTCGCCACGTCAGTCGCCTCGGCACGAGTGGGCCGCGGGTTCTTAATCATTGACTCCAGCATCTGAGTGGCCGTGATGACGGGCTTGCCTGCGAGAGGGCGATAAGTTGGGTAAAATATGTGTTAGATAATGAACCGAACCGCGGAAAAAAAGGGTTGCTTTTCAGGGTTGTTGTTCCGAGCCCCCAATCGGACAACGCAAACCTACCATCCCATCAAACACACACACACACACACATCCTAAAAGACCCATACTTCACACCCACCCTACTGAACTACCACACCCCACCTAAGCAGGTAGATAGCCCACTAAAATGCGTGATTACTGGTACCAGTGAATCCTCTCCCTCCTTCCCCTACTTGGACTCCATAAGGTCCCAGAGAAAGGGGAAGTCAAACCACTCAAGTCAACGCACCGGCATAGTTGCATTTTTGGATCATCATTTTCTGCGCCAGGAAGATTTTCTCGGTGGGGATTTCCATTCCAAGGTCTCCGCGAGCCACCATGACGGCATCCGTCTTGAGCAGGATGTCGTCGAAGTTCTGGATCCCCTCCTGGTTCTCGACCTTCGAGATGATCTTGATGAAGCGACCCCGCTCCCCGAGTACCTGGTTTCGCACGGACGGACGGACGGACGCGCGCGCGTGTCAAACGAGTTGTTCCCACCATCGGCCCCCGACCCATACACAACCACACTGCCAAACTTGCAGCCCCCCTGCCCCCTCCCCCCTTCCTCGCACATTCACCACCTAGGCTATGGCTTCCCCCCACCAAACCCAACCCGGATGAACCACATACATAAGTACATACATACATACATACATACACACACTCGTGCGCTGACAGTCCGCTAACCTCCCTGCTCGTCACTTCTCTACTCCACCGCACCAATCAACTTCTCGTTTATCCACTCTTCCCAGCCACCCCTCTCTACATCCCCTCTCAACCTCCCTTTCCCCTCCCCTCCCCTCTCTCCCTCCCCTTCCCCCTGCCCCAAGGGGTATCACGCCCCCACCTGGCGAATGGTATCAATGTCGGAGCCCTTGCGCACAAAGGACGCGGCAATGAAGTCGATGTCGTTGGGGATGGCCCAGTGGATGATGTCATCCACGTCCTTCTCCGTCAGCGTTGGTAGATCCACCACCACACCGGGCAGGTTGACGTTCTTGCGTTCTCTGAAACGTGAAGACGGGGGGGCCGTCGCAGCGGCGGCAAAACACATATCAACAACTTGGTCGCCACGCGGCGGATTCACGCGCCATAATGTGACTAAAACCTCTTCAAGGCAATGGTGGTGTTGTTAATTAAAGTCGTGATGGGCGCTCTCTCAGGGTATAGAGGGCAGGATGCTGTGTGAGTGTGAGAGTGTGTGTATGGAAGTCGGAAGTCGAGCGGCCGGGAGAACGTCGTTTGGCCAGAGGTGTCGGAAAGCGCCGCGTCACAGCGGGTATTGCGGTCAGGCTGCAGTTCGGGGGATTAGTGATGAGTGAGTTGAAGTGACTTCATCAACAGTCGTGGCGACGTGGCAGAGCTGCCACTACCGAGCGGCGGCAGCAGCTGAGCTGCATGGCATGCGCCGAAACCAGCTGCAAACCGCCCGTCCCAACCACCACCACCATCACCACATGTTTGCCATTTAATGAACAGCTTGTATCCCGCACACAATCCGCACACAGAGGAGACGCCGAGTGCTGCTCACCCCAGCATGGCGGAGTTCATGCAGCGAGCGCGGACGGTACCGGCAGCGGGGTCCGTAGAGATCACCTCCTGCGGGGTCGGTTGAGGGTGGTTGAGGGTGGTTGAGGGTGGTTGAGGGTGGTTGAGGGCGGTTGAGGGCGGTTGAGGGCGGTTGAGGGGCGGCGATTAGGTCATGCAGGGGTTCAACTGCAGTCAGCTGCGGGGCATGCAGGATGGGTGCGTCAGTGGGAGGCGCACATGTCCCTTCACACGTCCCTTCACACGATCAGAGCTTCCGGGGCAGAGGGGAGCCCGGGGCCTGAAGCCATACATATGTATATACATATATGTATATTTAGCCCTACATGGGTTGCCATGAACCAAGACCGGCACCACCACCACCGTCACGGTATGGAAGGACCCCCCGAACGTTACTGGCCTGCCGCGACATAAATACACACACACACACACAGAGACACACACACCACTGGGGAAACGCCGCGGGGTGGCATTTCTTATGCAGCTGCCACTTATATACACACTTACACACATACAAACCATCGTCCCAGCAGTACCCACATCCCCCCCCGCACACAACACAACATGACTGACCGCTATCGGGCACCGGGTGGTGTCCCCGCCCCTGCCGTCAACCAGCCCCCCGCCCCTTCCTCACCAATACGATACTGCCGTCCGCGCACAGAATCTGTGAACCTGGCTTGACGTCGTGCGCCAGCTTCTTGTAGCTTTACGTGTCGCGCGTGCCAATGTATGTAGCAGTAGTAGTAATAGTAGTGGGGGGGATGGGCCGACAGAGGAGGTACTATGAAGCGCAAATAAAGAGATAGTGAAGGTAGTTCAGGTAGGGGTAGAAAGCAAGGCAGGCTGACGTGTGAGAGTATACGGCTGCGTGAGGATCATGAAGCGGCGGTGGCGGTAGAAAGCCGGGGCCCTAAAGCGGCCGGAAGGGTGTATCGCCATATAGTCGCGATTCCTGTCAAGCAGCCAGCGCCCAGCTGTGTGGTACCAGCTTTGAGGACCCTGATAGATGCCTAATTGATGCAGCCCACTGTATGCTGTGCGCACAACGCCATTACTGGGGGCCGCACGATGAGCTTGGTGCACCGAGAAGTGCATCGAAACAACCAAAAAGTGCACAAGAGAATTGAAAAAAATAGTGCCGCAGGGATATCAGCAAAAGGCTTAAGGTAAAGACTAAACACGGAGAGGACTATGCGGGTAGACCACAGGAGTGAAAAGCTGTACACGAAACCCTTACTCATCCTTACCTCGTAACTCCTAACTAATTCGTGTGGTTAAAACCCAGTCCCTCCAATTCTACGACTTCATGCTTCTGCACGGCTGTACCTCATGGCAATCGTGTTTTCGTCGCCCGGCTGGGCGTAGTCCGTGGTAATCGTGACCTCCCTGCCAGCGGTCAGTTGCACCGGCTTGCCATCCTTCAGTGTGCCGGTGCGGATCTCGGGGCCCTTCGCGTAAAGAAAGGAAAACCTCAGGTTACAAGGGCTTTTCCACCCGTCCCAAAGAGTCATCATAGCTCCTTTCGCAGCGCACCTTGGTGTCCAGCATCGCTGCGCACATCAACTTCGTGTTGTTCATAGCGATGCGCAGGTTATCAAGCGTCTCCTGCAAATGAAGAATTTTGAAATTGTTGATTTCTGGAAGCACTGTGGTCGCGATCATGCTGCGTCCCAACGCTCGCGGACAACGCCCGCCGCCCCGGACGCACCTGGTGATAGTCGTGAGAGCCATGCGAAAAATTGAAGCGCGCAACGCTCATACCAGCGCGCAGGAGCTCCTCAAGCACCTCAACGCTGCGCGACTTTGGACCCAAAGTGCAGACCACCTGAATGAGCAACGCAAAGTGGCAATTGCTCAACCGCCATGTAATTGTGGACACGGACATCCCCTTTAAATTGCACATGCCTTAGTCTTGCAAATGTTGGACGGAGTGCCCGCCAGCACAGTCTCAAGGCCCAAGGACACCATTTCTGCTAAGCAGCCGCAACAAGTCCGCCTGTGTGATAATCAGTTGTAAGAGCAAAGTAGTCCGTCCCAAAGGATTCACAGCACACACAATCAAATTGAGGCGATTAAGAAGAGAGAGTGATGGGCGATGGCAAGCGCCTGAGATTGTTAAACGCCTTGTCGTACTCCGTCGCTTTTTGCCGCCGCTTTTGTCCTTGTTTTTAACAATATGACCACCAAGCGAATTGTCACTGGGGAGGGAGTTATCACGTCGGACAACATGCGAGTGTGGCACAGTACCTTTCCACATAAGCCGAACCCTAACGCTTTCAAGGTGTCGACACCTGGTGGATATCCCTATAAGCGGACAGCTCTCATCCAATTGCGATAAGATTTAAATTTATGACATGTTCGGAACACGTGTCTTCTTAACGTCTCAACCAGGAAAAAGGGCAACATTAGGAATGGAGAACCAAGTGACATTTTGTTTACAACTACGAAGTCCCCAACAATCCGTTACAGAAAAGGACGGCTGAATGATAAGTACTAACTGCCATGACGATCATCGTCGCCCTCGCGCACATCGAACAAGTTGCCATGCTGAGCGACAACGCCATCCGTCGGGACGCGTGCATCATCATGCGCCGGCCGGCGCAGTCGGGCCCAGTCCTCATAGAAATCTGCTCAAGGGGACCCCATTACCGGCCGACGTACTGTTCTTGATGCGCTCACGATGCTGAACCCTGGCCCCTGAACCTGACCCAAGCGCTGCTCACCAATTAAATTGTATTCTTAAACGTAGTACTCATCAGTTATTTTTTTGCAAGACTTCTAATGGCAGTATTAGTTCCTAACCTGCCTCGCTGTGATGACAAAACAGGTAGGGCAGTGCAGCGCGTGCAGTACATTGTGCAGTACAGCTGATCCCTGACGTCCTGATGGGCAAGACCCCTTGGTGTCATGTGTTGTGTCTTACAAGCAATGGCCGTGTTAGTAGGACGCGGTTTGCAGCTGAGCACAGCTTGTATGCTAAGGGCACACGCCCGGGAGGCTAGCATGCCACGGGTGGACTCCCGGCAGGGACTGGAGACGGCCATGGCTGAAGGAACGCGAAGCAAGTCAAGGAAAATGAGGTCGTGCATGTGGACCGTGGGGTGCCGAAGGCATTGTCGGTGCCGGAGGTATTGTTGGCATTACAGCACATGAAACCCCAATCAGCGCCAGCCGTTCCGCGCGCACATGCGCACATCGATTCACTACATACAGTAGTTCTTTGAAGATGCAACGGCCCGCGAACAAATAGGCATCGTGTAAAAAAATAATGATGTTTTAATGCGCCCACACGAGCCACCACCGCGTGCCCAGCTTTCCAAAAAAGGGCCGCCACCATTCCTCACGCCTCTTGTGGCGCGAGGCAGATCACTGCCTTACGATCCCTACGATCCCTCTAGATTCGATAAGGTGGTCGATTATTAACACTCTTCGCTTTCAACTCATATATCCATACACATATCATTTCAAGGGTTGTCACACCCACATAAAACAAATCGTGCCAAAGGGTTACTTCTCCCCCCACACCCAGCTCTCACACGGATGTGTCCGTGACGAGCTAATCAAAAACCGACTTCATGACGAAATCAACTTACACACTTTCATGCGTGTCGTCCTTCAGCAAGGCGTGCTTCCTTACATGGAACAATGATGTCGGTGAACACAACGAACCACAATTCCGGTGACACCGTGACACCGTGGGCACACCCAAAGACCCTCCGGAATATGTTTTGAGTGGTGGGTTTAGGCAGTATGTATGTTGTTACAGGGTGGTTAACTTCGCCAGCGGCCCCCTTTCCCGGGGCAGTCCCTGCTCTCCCCTGCTAGAGGGGCACCCTAATCCGTCACCCCATCCGACTTCAGAATGTATTCGTTGGGTTCGGCAACTCACCACCAGCATCCAACCAAATCTAGCGGATCAACGGCGCATCAACTTAGTTCCTGGTCAGCTCGCAAGTTGATATGTATGTATGCCACCCACCCTGTCCAGCATGCATCACAGAGCAGCATCCGCTCTTTTACGTCCACAAACAAACTTGCACACCTCACAAGGGTGCCCAGGCGATGGCCTGGCCAATCGTGGATCCACCACATGGTCCTCGATGGGCAAAAGTGACACGGAGCACAGTGTCTGATTTGTCATGTGATGACGGTGGTACCACAGCGTCCTTCCAGCACCAGAATCCCAGCTGGGCAGACCTCAGCCGCAAGCAAGATATCATGCTTGGCGTGCAGATCCAGGCTGAATCGAGCGGAGTATTGTACGCCCAGCAATTTTTTAGAAAGTAACCGAAATATTTTGTGACCTCACCTCTTTACAACAGCATTGCCGGCCGCTGCAATGCCCTGTACGTCGAGGAATGTGAGGTTTTGAGCATTGTACCGCGGAGCTGCCTTGCATGGCGGCGGATGAGCGCGGTAAAACCCTGCCTAAGGCCACGGATCTAACTTATCTGTTGAGCATCAGCACTGCGTGCCGCGCACTGGCCTATGACGCCAAACCGACAACCCACTCCGTGTCTTGTTGTGACCCACTGGGAAATTTGACCAGGATCAAGGGTGGAGTGGCCGGTGTGTTCACGGAGCAGACGCGGCATGGCCTGGGCGGAACCGTCCTGGCATTTGCTAGCAGCAAGGATGATGATGGGGCCAGGTTGGATGGTCATTCTGTTGACATTTGGGATGAGCCAGACACGGGTTTCTCCCGCAGGAAGGGCAAGCATCCGCCTGGGTTACCTGTGATACAGCTGCGCGCCATAAACAGCGGGCGCGTCAGTAGTATCGTTTTCAAGGCAACACATGATACCGGTTTGAGGGAGACGGCAACCCACGTGCCGTACCTAAGGCAGGGGAGTGTACGGAGCTTATTTATCGTACACATGAGGAGTCCGGGCACTTGGGGGCGAGGCGCACTTTGGCGCTCTTGCTTACGAGTTGCTGTTGGAGGGGCATGGCTGATGATGTGTGGCATCAGTGGTACAACACTGCGAGTCGCGGGTTGGAGAGCGCTCCTCGCTCTCGTCCCTGCTGCTTGGCCTCGGCTGCTCCTCAGACGGCGATGATGAAGTCCTTAGGAATGTGCTCAGCCGCGCCTAACCGGGTCTTAAAGATTGGCTAGAAGTGATCTATATCCTGGGCAGCAGGTGTGTGCGTGACCTAGGTACCCAATACATCCTTAGGACCGGTGTTCGACTGGCTTCACACTTGACGATCGAAAGGTGATAATGTGTGGCCACACACCATGGGCTGACGCTCCGACTCTCTTCGGGCGTGCCTGGTCTGTACGCTCACGAAGATTAGCTTCGACAGCCAAAACGACAAAGACGTAGGCTTTCTCCGCGGTATAAATTACACCTAAAAGGCGGTAGGGATAAGGGACCTTGTGCCTCCGACCCTCATAATATACTATTGCGCGCCAACTCATGCCGTCAGCGCTACCACTTCACGATACCAAAACTAAACATCAGCAGTCGTTCTCAACTGTCCCAGAACGAGATCGCGTAAACGCGACCCAACAGTTGTAGGTAGTTAACCGTTAGACCTAAAGTTGGACCTTACGATGGAAATTATGCCGCATTTAAAGGAAAGGTTGCCTGTCCTGGCTATGACGTGATTGGCAGAAGCGCAATCCAAAGCCCCTTCCCCAGGATAGGTTCATCCACCTCACATGGACCAAGCCCGTCCTCTGGCCGTGGTTTCGTACATGGCGTAGTCATGCCATGAATGCCCTCCCTCCCACCCACCCCCACACAGGCCCCACGCGGCTTTCAAATAACGCCGCATTTTTTAACAATCTTTAGCCAAAAATTAGCATGCACGCATCAGGGCACACCGGCACGCCGCCAATTAAGGTACTCGTGCGCCATGCTCGAGTCAGTTTCCCGCCCCGCGTCACAGATCACTAAAGCTGGCCCCGGCGCCCGTCATGGCCTAACCTAACCATGCCAGCGTGCGTTTACAAGGAAAACCCGGGGAGCCCCGCCCATCCATCCGCCCCTCCAGTGCCCCTCCTCACCCCGCGCTGCGTTCATATTCCCCTACTCGTCCTTGTGCGAGCCCACTTCTCCGCCCTTCTTCCCCTTGAGGAACACTGCCATGGCCGCCGCCACCATCTTGACAAACCAATATGTATTCAGGGTGTTCATAACCACAGCCACGAAGCAGTAACCCACGGTCGCAGCCGCTGGAAACGGTGAGTCGGGCCGGTACCGCTCGCGGACGACGTCCGAGACCAAGATGTACGACTGAAAGTAGCCCCAAACGTTACGGCAGCCGAAAAACGCAACGATCATCAGCAACCCGTTAACGAGGTACAAAACGGAGTTCGCCATTCCGATCTTGTACATGAGCCACCTGCAGCAGCAACGAATGCACGCAGCAGCGGAGTGTCAGACCGCAGCGGTGGGAATGTGGTGGGAGAGGCTGCAGGATTGGTGCGCTGCTGCAGCTCTGTTCGATCCTTCCCATCACCCCAGACCCCAGAGGTCAGTATCACCTGCGAAGGGGGGCAGATGGAGCAAATCAGGTCAGCGGGCCGGCAGGCTTACCTGAAATGTACGAAGGGTGTGCTGATCTCCCACATTAAAAACGCCGCGCCTGTGTCGTGCAGCGCCCGGAGGGCAGGGTGAACGGGGAAAGGGGTTAGGATGGACGTCCCGCCCAGGGCCCCCCGTTGCTATCCCCCACATCACTTCTTCCGAACTCCAGTGCTGACCCAGATAAGTTTATTAAGCTGCGACCAGCAACGACTGTAACTCCACATGAATAATGGCCCAGACACGTTCAGCGTGACCCATATCGATAAATCGACCATCTTGCTGGTGCGCTATGAGCACGACCGCACGTGTGGGGCCTTTAGTGTTGCTGGCAAACAAGCTGGTGTGCTTGTGTGCGCACACATAAACCTCAACATAATACATTCGTACCGTGGAAATGCAGGAACCCCGTCACCGCCCCAAAGGTGTATGCCAGATGACACGCCAGCGCATGAATGGTGTATAGCGGGCCTTCCAGTGCGAAGCGCATTGCGCACATAATCAGGTCGTGTAGGAAGTAACCGGCTGACAGGTAGCACATGGCGTATGACAAGCTGCTGTTCGCGTACACACGGTCACTCTGAAAACTGGCCTCCATCAGTATCAGCAGGCCAACGGGAACCTGAGAGCAGGAGGGGTGAGCCGTCGTGAGGCAACATCAGAGTGTTTTATGCACCTAAGGCTGTTGGGGGACGTTATGGTGACGACCGGCAACAAGAGGACCGGGGGCGCGCGGCCACGGGGATGTACGGCTAAGAATCCACCATGGGATTCAAATACCCAGCGCGGGTGAAGGGAAGGGAAGGGGTGCGGATGGACGGGCCCAAAACGACACACGTTTGGGCTTTGCACAACTCGTGTTCGGTTCCTCAAGCGACAGCACGCCAGCAGGCACAGCAACTATCAGTGTGGTGTACAGGTGGTGCCAAAAAATCCTTTTGTGGCGATCTGGGTTGCGCGGGTGAAGTGCCGTGGTGTTTGTCGTGAGGGGACATTCCATGCGATTCTGTCGTGTGTGCACATGAGGCAGCGCACTACATTGTCGGTAACGTACCCGTCATGAATGCTGAGCTGGGTGAGCAGCGTGGGATGAAAACAAAATTCATAAATGACGCAGACATTAGAAAATGCTTTGACCGCATTGACCTGGGTCGTCGTCTGCTTTCGGGTCAATTTTGAAGTCGGCGAAAAGTTGGAGTTGTGTGGCAGGTGTTGTTCATGCTTTCCTTGCTTATTATTCCGGCACGGCACAACGGAGTATGTGCCGGTTCTGTCCGTTGACCAACGAAGTGTTGACGTTCGTTGGTCACCGTATGGTTGACGGATCTTATGTTCCGCAGTTGGTGCGGCTTTAGGACGATTCAAGGCGTACCTGTATGCTATTGTGGATCGACCCCACAAGACGCGCGACTGCTTGTGTAGCGGCACCCTTGGCCTTCTTCAGTTGTGTTTTCGCGTCTGCCTTTCCGCTGGGGGGTTGTCGCAGAAGCTTGACCAGCAGGGGTGTGAGCAGGAGCAGCAACAACGCCTCCACCAGCCAAAACAATATACCTGTGTCAAGGTTAGCCGCAATATGCTCAAAGACATGATGTGCAGTTCACAGAAGCTTTAAACTTACCTATCGCAGCGATGGCAACGTAAGCTCGTTGTATAGTTCTCCTAGGCGCGATTTTATCAAGGAATGGATCAGCAACCTTCGAGATGCCATTAGCCAGTCGGTCCAACTCTTCATATAAGAGCTGCAGGCCCATTGGTCCAAGCACCAAACGATTCAATTGCGCAAAATAACTGGAACTGTTTATCACAAGGTGTGTTTTACCTAAAACAATACGTATTAATGTTGTTATTGACAAAATGAAGGAAAATGGGACCCAGCAACAAGGTAGTTTAGGTACGGGCCCATAGAGATGTCATCTGTCTTATTGTGGTGGCTAAGCTTTTCTGCATGCTGCGCGTGTGGATGGATGGATGGATGTTACAAGCTTCAGCGAGCTCGTACGGCCCAAACGAACCCGGAGGCTCATAAACCGCTTTGACAGCGCCGTCTATAGGGAAAAAGGAAAAAAGAGAAAAAGTAAACGAAACAAACAAACAAACAAAAAGCTTTGCGCGAGAAGAGTTCGAGTGTTTATGAGAAAGAAAAGCGTCAATTTGACTCTGAAACACAATTGCCTGTTATCGCCGAGAAAGTTAGGTAGCTAGGTGCTCATGCCGCGTGTGCAAGGTGGCCGTATCGGCTGTACTACGAAATCGGGCAGGTATGGTGGTAGTTTGTCGGTTGAGCAGTTTTCGTCGGGCCCTTGGTCTACCTTAATGCACATCCCAAACGGTGATGAAGTGACGTCGTGATTATTGTTTTAGGTTCTCATGGCTTGGCCTGGCGGTTGAGGTTTGCAGGCAGCCTCCTACCTTAGCTGTTACATGCCATCAACGTCACTTGTAAAGTTTTGGGTGAGAACAAGTGCATCGTATACCTCCTTTCCCGGATTATAGCTCCGTACTCGTCTAGCCCCTAGGCTGGAAGGAAACTGCATCCGTAGATATTGTTACATGTGCATTGGGATGACAGGTTTCACATTACAAGTAAATTATGGAATATATATAACCATGGCACGCCCACCTTTACTACTTCTAGCTTTGCCTCAGCGACAGGCTGCAAAGGCTTGAGGTAACGCAGCATGTGCGTTATGGATAACATAATGATATAGTAGAACCTCTGGGCCTCCTCTCTGCTAGGGAGGGGCGGGCGCTGGGACAGCATGAGCCCGTTGGGGCTGCTGGTTGCAACACTCTGGCTGGTGCTGCTCGTCCCAGGACAAACATCTCCCTTGGACATATGCTTTCGAAATGTCGTAGCAACTCTAGCTACTGGGTAAGATTTGCTGGTCACACACTTGCCGTGAACATTAATATCGCTTGACCGCTACGGGACGGTCTCTTTTCGCCCCACTATACCTGAAGTTTGCAAGTCCATAACAGGTGCAATAAAGTAAATGCGGCCACCAATAGTTCGAACTCCCTGCCTTGGAACGAGACCGAAGTGTTCCTGAACCTCGTCGGCCAATGCTTCATGGAGGAAAGGAGGGTGAGCGCTCATCGCCCAACAAGTCATGGCTGTAGCTAGAGTCTAACTTGGCGTTGCGGTGCTCTAGCTGGATTCGACAAACCTCTCAGAAAGCGCGGGCCGCCACGCCTGGTTTCGGAGTCTCGTAGAAACGCCAGCTGGGATACAACTACAGCCAAGCAAGTAGGCCCGCCTGCCTGGATGATGCCTTTAAAAGTTTCTAGGCGCCGATCGCTCAACAAAAACTCTGGTCCGCCATGCGTAGGCGGGTACTGGAAAGCATGCTACGACAGCAGTTGCCAGATCGCTCCAGAAGGACATGGAACACGGCTACCCCATAGCGTAGCACGTGGGGGGTTCTACCCACAGCGCTCTCTTCGCGGCGACCCCCAGCACCCAACCTCTTCCCATGCTCGCAACTCTCTTCCTCCTGCCGCTTGTGCATGCATCGTTCCTACGCACAAGTGCCGTCACCTCCTTCCTGCGCATAAAACTTCCGCGCGAAAATTTGAATACGATACCAAAATCCATAAAAAAAACATTCGACCCCCTGATTCCGATAGACCTACACTACTACGGCCGAACTCAACACTCCCGACCCACCCTTGCCATCTGCAACCTCCCAAACCCCCTTACCCCCTCGACCTTCCGTGCGCAACACCCTCTCTCCTTTTCGTATCTCAAATCTCCTTCCCTCCTCTTCCGAAAACTCCTCCGGGAGCGCATGCAGAACATCACACTGATGGCGCCCAACATGTCCTTCACGTCGTACGTGGCAACCATGAACAGTACGGTTGCCGTACTTTCTCAGAGGCTGGTTGACGGCTCCGATCTAGAGGCACATTCCCTCGACTTCATGACCGTCCCTATGGCAGCCTGGGGCCGCACCCTGTCACTGATAGGCGGCGTAGCACCCACCATTCTCGGCATGAGCAGCGACACCAGCCCGCCAGGAGAAGTTGACGGATGGATGGTGGGTCGGCCAGAGCCCACCCTGGAGCGTTGGGTTTCCTTCTTGTTAAGGGCGGGATGGCGGGGGCGGCGGGACAGGACCCGATAGAGATAGATACCGGCAACGGCGCCTGATCTGGCAAGTGTCCTCATTTGGACATGCCTGCTAGAGAGCACGCAGGCCCTGCTTAGCAAGGTCTCCTGGCGCTCTCCACTTTGTTCCGCCGCAATCCGCAGAGGGTGAAGGAAAGCGGAAGGTAAATTAAGCACCCTGCTTGGCGTAATTTTGGCTTTCGGTCCGCGTTTCCCGTCCGTGCTGTGGCAGGTCGATCCCATCGCACTGGCGGATCTGTACGACTCAGGTCAAACGTTGGATCTCAGCGGCCTGATTCAGGAGATGCCGTACAGGCAGCAGCTGGAATGGTTTGGCATCCACCGGCTGTTCCGGGGCAATGTGGTGGTGGACGAGGGCACGGTGGCCTCCATCCCGCTGGGGGGTCTGGTGTACCAGGTGGGGGGGCAGGGTGGGAGCGGGAAGGGGAGGGGAGGGAAGGGGGAGCGGGAAGGGGGAGCGGGAAAATTGTTCGAATGAGTTATCTGAGTACTTACGTTGCTGCTTTTCGAGCCTGCAAATCGAGGCTTGTGTGGAGCCGTCCATATGCTGGTGATATGGGGATGGCCCTGCGGGCGACGCGACCTCAGACCTCCGTCCCCCCTTTTCCCTCCCCTTACCGTTGTCACGGCCACCGCCATTGATACTGACGCTGGCGGTGGCCCGCTGCGCGCCTGCATACATACACCCATACATTCGTACAGATGTACTACAGGCGTGACGTACTCCAGAAGCGCGGACTGTCACCACCCGTGACCTGGGACGACTTTTTGCTGGTAGCTGCAGCTGTGAACGGCACTGACATGAACGGTGATGGACACCCGGACTACGGCGTGTGCCTGCAGCGCCCCAGATGTGAGTCATATGTGCCGTACGCGGTGGGCGAGGTTGTGGGGTCTGAGGACCTGAGAGGGAGGGAGGGCCAGCCCGGCAGCCCGGCACCCCAACACCCCCCCGCTCAGACCCTTCACCCTTCACCATCTACACGTACACTCTTGCCCTGGAAGCAGCAGCTTCACTCGTTCGTGGTTCGTCTTTCCCCCTCTACACGTCACCTCGCCGCCTGAACGCCCAGCAGGGTGATCTTCACTTCAATACCCTACTTTAATATCTACAACAAGGAAAATGTATTTACATTACTCCACGCTAATACCTATGAAATGAATGAATGAATTTATAGACTACCAACGAAATTGGTACGTCTGCATCCATCGTCAATGGGAAACACACATGTACGATATGCGGTACGTGTACGGCAAACTACGTTTCCCTAACATCCCCTAACCAAAGCGCAGCTGCATCCATGCCTACATATCTACACGCTTACGATGTACATACATGCATGCATGCATCCCTGCATACAACATACAGATTGCATTAACGGCTTCATACATGCCTGCATGCCTGCCTGCCTACATACATACAGATTGCTTCAACGGCTTTAGCCTTGCCGCCATCTGGTCATCCTTCATTCAGAGCGAGGGCACCCATCAGGGCGCCTTCTTCGACCCCGACAGCCTGCAACCCCTGGTCAACAACAGCGCCATGCGGCGAGCCATGGAAATCTTTGCGGATCTGCGCGCCTTCGGGCCCCCCGACGAGACCACCGCGCCGTGCCTGCCCTATAACGCCCGCTTCGTGCGCGGCGAGTGCGCTTTGACCCTGAGCTGGGGCTACCAGCTGAAGGCCAATCTGTTCCTGGACGGGTCTCGTGTGCGCGACAACGTTGGCGTGGCGCTGTTACCGGGGAGCAGCGAGGTGCGAAGGGGGCAGCGGCGGTGCGGTGTGGAGCAGGGGGGAGTGTATGTGGGGGTGTAAGGGACTTGGGGTTGGGGGGAACGACCGAAAACACACAGCCACGTATATACATTCGCCTAGCCGCCAACCACTAACCGCCAACTACCAACCAACTGGTAACCAACTGGTGCAGGTTCTCAACCGTATGACCGGCGAGCTAGTTAACTGCACCTCACGGACAGTGTGCCCCTTCGCGGAGGAGCTTGTAACCGCCAGCAACGCAGTCGCCGTACAGCTCGTCAACCGTGCGCCGTACCTTGCCGTATCCACTGCGTCCGCTGGCATCTCTGCCAAAGCGAATGTCTGGCACCAAACAGCGCTCCTTAACTTTTTCTCTTACCTTGCCTCGCGGAATGTGTCTTGGGAACTCGTTACCAGCCGCTACACGGAACTGGCTCCGTACAGGTACGGATGCGCCGTACGATGTACAACCTTTGGTGGATCCCACTTGGTGTCGTGCCCCTATCCTCATCGGGTTTCCACCCTATCATCCTAGTGCCTTTTGCGCAAAAGGGAGGGACGATGAGCCATCGGGGGGTATTTATCGGGGATACCCTAGTTTGTGGGTCTCTACTGATTAACATCGTGGTCGCCGATGCTCGTTAGATCGTACACCATACCTAGCGCGTGTCACTAGGGCCGCGTTGGAACGGATGTATGCACGCACATACACACACGCCTCACCCACGTCCTTTGTCCTGGTTCTGTACGGCACCCCATGGCGTTTGGAAGCTCTGCTCACATGGTGCTCTTGTGTCTTCCTTCTCTGGCATCCTCATCTTTTGTTTCAGTATGCGGGCTGCTGTGTTCGTGCTGCAGGTACGAGCATTTTGATCCGTCGTACGTGGGCGAGTGGGTACGGCGGGGTTATCCCGAGCCCATCATTCGGGAGTTCCTGGATGTCATGAAGCGTCAGGTGCGCGTCATCAGCTTGTGGTCGTACGATTGGTTGATAAGGGGGTGCTGCATAAGATATTAATATAAAGTATGCAACAGCATTGCACGGGGCTACCTAGAGAAAAAAAGAAAAGAAATGTATTTGAATCGATCATATTTATGACGCGAGGAATTTATGAGGGCGTAGGTACGGGCTTAAAGGTTTTGTCATATGTTCAATGGTAATTCAGTAATAATTCAGCAATAATTCAGCAATAATTCAGTAATAATTCAGTAATAATTCAGTAATAATTCAGTAACAATTCAGTAATAATTCAGCAATAATTCAGCAATAATTCAGTAATAATTCAGTAATAATTCAGTAATAATTCAGCAATAATTCAGTAACAGTTCAGTAATAATTCAGCAATAATTCAGTAATAATTCAGCAATAATTCAGCAATAATTCAGTAATAATTCAGTAATAATTCAGTAATAATTCAGCAATAATTCAGTAACAGTTCAGTAACAATTCAGTAATACTTTTCACCCCCCCACACACACACACGCGTGCGTGTGCGTTCGCCTCCATGCGCCGTTGCAGCTGGATTCCAGCAACGTGATGGTGGAGGTGCGCACCGTGCAAGCCTACGCCTACCGGCGCCTGCTGGACGTGTACGCGACTCACCTAAGCAACCAGGAGATGACTGTCACGACCGCCATGACCAAGCTGGCTGAGGAACTGTACGGAGTGTACGGCCCGCACAACCCGCGGTTCGACACCATCCGGCGGCTGTACCGCTACAGGTACGGCAAAACCGACAAAACATTGCTGCTCCTGTTGTTGCTGTTGCTCCTGCTGCTGCTGTTGCTGCTGGTGTCTGCTGATATCTGCTGATATCTGCGGTAATTATTGCAGTGTGGGCTGCTGCTGGAGCCTGCCTGCCTGCCTGACTGACTGTTGGTTGACTACCTGACTAACTAACTGATTGGGTTATTGGATGACTGGGTGATTCGAGCTCCATCGTCAATCACCCGGAATCTGTTTTCCCCAGAGGTATCCCCCAACTTAGGGGGCCCGCCGACCGGGGGGACCTTTATTTCCGTGCATCAGTTCGCGCCAGTGCTGCTCCTGCCCAGCCGCCTCCGAAACCATGCTTGCTTTAGAAAAAACTTACATATTCCATACATATATTCGTCACCCTTTTCACTGCGCATCCTGATGTTGTTGTTCCTGTTGTTGTTCCTGTTGTTGTTGTTGTTGCTGCTGCTGCTGCTGCTGCTGCTGATGGTAACGGGAAGTTTACCCCTATACCCACCTCCTGCCTCACCCCCTCCCTCACCTTGTGTTTTCGTGGCCCCTCTGGGCCATCGCGACCGACCCCACCACGCCACCACGTGGATTGGGCTTATCTGACTTATGCACATACATACAAACATACACACACGCGCAGCATCGGCCTTAGCGACTTCCACTCAACAAGCAGCTCGGACGCGGGCACTCAGGGCACCGGCAACCAGGCCGTCGTGTATTTTGCGGTGGTGATTCCCGTGGTTGTGGTCGTTCTTCTTGCCGCCGCGGTGGCGGCGGCGGCCGCTGTGTACTACACTGTACTGCGGCGCCGGCGGCGGCTGCAGCACCGGCGGCGTCACGGTCCGACGGAACACCCGGGACTGGGCGATGACACTACGGTGGGCGTATGGCCGGGTTGGGGGGGGGGGAGGCTGGGGGATGGGAAGGGGGGTCCAGGAGAATGTGTATGTGTGTGTATGTGTGTGTGTGTCCAAAGCTCTGACGATTGGTGGCGCCGTTTCCATCGGGGCGCCTTTTCCATAATGCAGTGCGCCGCACGGCGCATGGGAATCTTTATTCATATCCCTCTCTCGTCCCTCTTCTCGTCCCCCTCTCGTCCCTCCGCATATCCACTCGGGCGGTGCTCCCCCCCCCAGCTCGTGGTGTCAGATGTGGAGGGCAGCACGGTGAGCGGTGACATGACTGGGGGGGGGGGGCGGGGGAGGGGGCTGTGGACACGTGTGTGAGGGGCTGGAGGGGGCGGGGGCGGGGAGCTGTGTGCGGGATGGTATGTGTGTGTGACCCTGTGTGTGTGTTTTGGTAGTCAGTGGGAACGTGAATGCGGGGGATGCGGGGTGGGGCCTAGGTAGGCGGGCGGGAGGGTGCACGGGGGGGTGCGCGAGCTGCCTTGCCTAATTTCAACCCTCAACACCTTCTAGGGTCTAGACGCTAGTCTGTGTGTCTGTGTGTGCCTGTGTGTCTGTCTGTCTGTCTGTCTGTCTGTCTGTCTGTCCTCTGTTGCCCCTCCCGTTGTGTGGTCCGTTGTCTCCGCGGTCCAGAGATTCCTCCGTGGGACTGTCAGCCAGCGGGGCTCTGCCACCGGTCTGCACATACAGACATACATACAGAATACATACACACACGTACGCGCCGCTCCCACCTACCCTGGCGGTCGCAGGTGCTGTGGGAGGCAATCCCGCCCGGGGTGATGGACGTCGTGTTCAATCTGCACCACGATTGCATGCGCCGTACAGCTGTACGATTCGGCGGTTACGAATCTCAGACGGAGGGTGAGTCGTCGGGGGGCCGGGGGAAAGAAATAGCGGGAAGAAGGGTTGCAAACGAGTGAGTTAGGCTAGGGAGAGGTAGCTGTGTACGTATGTATGTATGTGCGCATGTGTAATGGCTGTGTGTGTGGGAGGGGGGCCCTGTAGTTGTATGTGGCTGTGGGGGACATGTGTGCGCGTGTGAGCGGCTGTGTATGGACGTGACGGCGTGTTGGGGGCAGGTGGACGGTCCGAAGAGAAGGAGGGTGTCGAGGGGCTACAAGGGGGGCTGCAAACAGCTGCAAGCAGAGGGATCGGAAGCGGACCTTATTGTGCTGCGTTTTTTGCGTTACCTTGGCTTCGATGTTTCGCTTTGCCTCTCCTCCCCGCCTTTCCAATCCCTCGTCGTTCTATTTCCGTTGGCCCGCCAGGCGATTCTTTCATCATCGCCTTCTTCTCCGCCAACGATGCCGTACAGTTTGCTCTTGCCGTACAACAGGCCCTTCTGGACGAGCCGTGGCCGCGTGAGCTGTTGGCGCATGAAAAGTGCCGGCCGCTGTGGCTGGCGCGGTCCGGCGTTGACGTGCCCTTGGATCTCCCTCTAGAGCCAGCGGCGGCGCAGCAGCATCGCAACAGCATGCCGTACAGCACCAACGAAGGAAGCCGTCACGGCGCGCTGCAGCCCGGAACGCAGCAGGGCAGCTTCGCTTCCACTGCCGCCCATGGTGGCGGCGGAACTGGCGGCCTGGCGGGATTCTCGGCGCCGACGTGCGATGGCGGCAACGGCGCCGCCGCCGCCGCCGCCGCCGCCGCGGCGGCGGAGCCGGAGGTTGCGGCGTCTGAGCCCGTTGCAGTACAGTCAAAATTCAATAAATTGCTGGCTACTAGGTGGGGCTCACGGCGGCGAGTGTACTGCACCAATGGGGGCAGCGGCGGCGGCGCCGTCGCCGCCGTGACGCATACAGCGAGCACCGACCCGGGAAGCACCTCCAGGATTGCTAGTGGCGGGAACGGCGAAGGACTGTTCGCGCATTTGCGGCGGTCTGCGAGCGGCGGACCGGGCGCGACGGCGGCGGCTTCGTCCCCGGTGCCGCCGACGGCAATGATGAGTGCCGTGGCCGCAGCGGCAGCAGTCGCCCCGCCGCCGCCGCCGCCGCTGCTGCCTTTACGCATCGAGACTGTCGGCGAAGCGTTGCGAGCCTTATGGCGCGAGGTTCCCGCCCACATCGCCGACCCAGCGCTCAGCGGCACTAGCGGTACGGCACGTTGGCATGGCGTCAAGGCAGTTTTTCGGGGATCCTTTCCGTACAGGCATTCGACGGCTCCGGCGCCGCCTCAACTGCCAACATTGACGATGGCGGCTTCTTCGGTAGCCGCTGCTGCCGTACTCGGGGGGTCAGCGGAGGCGGGATCGGCGACGGCGACTGCGGCAACAAAGGCGACGGCAACGGCGACGGCATTAGTGGCGGCGTCGGCGTCGTTCCCGCTGCCGTTCAACCGCTCCCGCTCCTTGCCCGCCAGCTCGCAAAGGGTGTCAGCATGCAAAGAGGACGACGCAACGTCGCCGGCCGTAACTACGGATGCCAATGTCGTTGGCGATACTGGCGGCGGCGGCGGCGACGTTGACGGCGCCGGAGATGTCAATGTCACTGGCGTCGTCGTCGGCAGCCTCGACGGCGACGGCGACGCCGACGGCGCACACAGGACCATATCTGACGTCGATCGTGGCGCGCAGTACGAATCGTCCGGCGCAACGCCACCGGCGGCTATTCGAAAGCCTTACAGCTTCGGCTCTGTCGTACACGCGACTGCGGGTCAGGCTGGCGCAACGATTGGCAGTTTCGCTGCCAGCCGAAGTAAATCGTGTGGTGGCAGGCGCTTCTCTTCAGGCGCCATCGCCGTCAGCTTCGGCCTGCCTCGATCCGCAAGCGCCGGTACGGGCCGCCGTACTGGCGGCGCCGCCGACCTGGCGGCTGCGACGGCGCCGCCGCCACAGCCGCCGTTGGTTAGCCCATTGCGATGGAGCTCGGCGCAACGGATGCTGCACATGCAGTCGCACTCGCACCCGTACAAGGGAACATCTGTGAACGGGGCTGGGGGGGGGCCTGGCGGCGAATTAGGCTACCAAGCCGCCGCCCACTCCGCCTCCGTCACTGCCGTGCCGTCGCCGCCGTACTGCACGCTCGTGAAACGGGGCTTGCTCGTCCGCATAGGTGCGATAGTGGTAGATGACGCGATGTCGCGGTGTACGACATTTTGGGTTTGAAGGGAATTGGGACTGGGGGAGCAGGACCCTGTTGGAGTACGGACGCAGCCGTTACGCCCGTGCCGTACGGCGGCACACGGTTTCATGGGGTTTGGCACGTTGGCTTTGTTACTTCGTCACGTTGGTTGTGATCAGACTACCAGACCTGCGCAGACCGTTGGGACGACCTAGGAATCTAACCCCGCCTGGGGCCCTTTTGTCGTGTACGGCATCCGGTCGTGACGGAGCAACGGACTGTGTTTCGAAGTCCCCAGCTTCCACTTTTTTCGCTGTTTTGTCGTACATACAGCCGTTGAAAACACCTGACCACCCTCATCGCCGTATGTGCCGCGTGCATGGCTGCAGGCATGCACACAGGTGTACGACACCGGTCTGATCTGGTGTACAGCGACGTCGCGAAGCGGATGAAGTACAGCGGTGAAGTGCTGGCGGCCGCCAAGGCCATCAGCGACGCCGCCAATGGCGGCGACGTGCTCATCGGTACGGCAACCCTCGACCGTCTTGATCCTGACGTGCTGACTAAGCGCTGCCGCCTGCTGTACACCGGCCGCCACGTGCTTCACGGCGGCGACGCCGACGCCGCGGCGGCAGCGCCGCCAACGTTGACGCACCCGCCGCCGCCGCCACAACCTGGCGCAGTCGCGGACTTGTATGCGCTGTACAGCCCGCGGCTCTTTCCGCGAGTTTGGCATTACCGTCCGCCGCGTACGCAGCTATCGTTGGGGCTGTCCGTTATGGAGGCGCCGCTTGGACGAGTGTCGTACGGGCTGTTGGTTTGCCACGGCCTGTGTAATATGGCGGCGGCGGGCCACGATACGGCCGTGGTTTCGGAGGCACACACCGCATTGACGGCCGTCAGCGAAGACCAGCTGCGCGCTTGTCATGGGGTGCCGGCGGCGCCGCCGTCTGCGGTTGGCGGCGCCGGCGCCGTCGTCGGTGCTTTTCGCAACCCATACCACGCTATTCTTTGGGCCTTACAGGCGCAGGAGGACTTGCTGCGGTTTCCTTGGAGCCGGGAGCTTCTGGCGCATGAGCAATTTGAGGCAATTGTCGTACCGGCGGCGGCGGCTAAGGCCCTTATTGGCGGCAGCGGCGAAGGTGGCGGCGGCGGGGCCGAAGGGCTAACGGATGTACGGTCCTCGCACGCGATGACGGCGGCGGGGCCGACGCCCTCGCATGCAGCAGCACAGGCGGCGGCGGCGGCAGCGGCGCCGTTTGCCCAGCGGCGGGGTCACGGACCTGGCTCCCTGCCGCCACCCTCGTCTGTGGAGGATGCAGACTTTGGATGTACGGCATCTGGACAGGGATCAACGAAATTAAGCATGGCTTCTGGAAGCTTGACTGGCGGTGGCGGCGGCTTCGTAGCCGTGATGGAGGCTGCAACGGAAGCTGCGGCGGCGGCGGCGGCGGTTGCAGTGTCTCCGGCGCCGCCAGCCCCGCAGGTCAGTAGCGCTCGGAGGACCTTCCGGAATCTTGTCGTGAAAGGCCATAGCGGGAATTCACCCTCGGCGGGCTGCAATAGTAGCCCAGCCGGCGGTGCCACCAGCAGCGGAATGGGACCCGGCGGCGGCGGCGGCGGTGGCGGCTGGGCCGTTGGATGGAATGGCAGTGGGGCATCGACGCGGCTGCGTCAAAGCGCGCCGAGCCATATGCCGCCGCCGCTGCAGCGTCAGGCCACTCCGGCAGTGTCCTCATTGGCGATGGCGGCGGCGGCAAATGCCGCCAGGTCGGAGACGGGTGCCACGTCGGCACCGCTCGGTATGGTCAATTACGGCTCTACTTTGTCCACCATGCCGTACGACGTTAGTTATGCGGTGTCGACGACTGATGGCGAACCTGACTACAGAAATGCCATGACGTGGACGTCGGGCGTTTGCTTTTCGCGCGCGCATACGCATACACCGCCGTCGCCGCCGCCGCCAACTCGCACCGCGACGACACCTCCGCCCAGTCCATTCCCTGCACGGCCGCCAGGAAAGCACGTGGGCACTACGACTACCTGGGCAATATCGGAGGAGAGTGATGCGCAACGGTCGCAACCGGCGGCGGCGGCGGCCGCGGCCGCCTTGTCGGCTACCGCTGCCACAGCTCCTCCCCCGGCGGCGGCGTCGGTGGCGGCAGCAGCTGCCGCCAGTGGCGCTGAGGGCGATATGGTGTTGTACCGCGGTCCGCGGATCAAAGCCGCCATCAGCTTCGGGCCGTTAAAGGCTTCTCTGGATCCATTGACTGGTACGACATCGTGTGGATTGAAGGGAGGGAAAGACCGTGGTATCATTACTTAGGGTTTTTTGACATATACACGGGTGTTTGACATATCCTCGGGTGTTTGAGGAGTGATGAAATGGGAGGTGGCCCCCCATCATATGGACGGTGTAGGACGTGATAATATCAACTTGCGAGCTGACCAGGAACTAAGTTGATGCGCCGTTGATCCGCTAGATTTGGTTGGATGCTGGTGGTGAGTTGCCGAACCCAACGAATACATTCTGAAGTCGGATGGGGTGACGGATTAGGGTGCCCCTCTAGCAGGGGAGAGCAGGGACTGCCCCGGGAAAGGGGGCCGCTGGCGAAGTTAACCACCCTGTAACAACATACATATACACATGTGAGATGTGATGAAACAACCCGACCTGTGCCCCCCGATTTGATCCGCCTCCCTCCTAATTCTCTTTGGAAAAATAATGTGTAACAGGCCGCGTCCGCTACGAGGGCAAAGCGGCGTCGTACGCTGCCAAGATGGTGTCGTACGCTTCGGTTGGCATGGTGGTTGCATCGGTTGAGGCCGTGGAAGCGGGGCACGCCGAGGAGAGCGAAGGTGGGCACTGCTTGGTCGGTTCGATGTTGGGGCTGATGCACTAAAACGGGTTACGCCTAGACCCAATCTGTTTTCACGGGATTGAATTCTGTTTGAATTCTGTTTAAAGTGCGCTTGAATTCTGTTTGAATTGTGCTTAAATTGTGCTTGAATTCTGTTTGAATTGCGCTTGAATTATGTTTGAATCCTGTTTATATTCTGTTTGAACTCTGCTTGAATGGTGTTTGAATGGTGTTTATATTCTGTTTGAATCCTGTTTATAATCTGTTTGAGTTTTGTTTAAATTCTGTTTGAACTGTTTACTACAGAACGGGCATTCACCAACGTTGCGACGCGTTGTTTTGTTTTGCTTCACAGGTTGTGGTGCTGCTGGTGGTGAATTCCCCCGTGAGCACCGCCAAACCAGCACAGGGTGCGACATCAGGGGCACGCCACCCGTCGACACCACCGCCACCGACGGCGATCCGTGTAGTACGACATTGCGCCCGTCGGCAACGCTGACGGCGGTGGGCCGCCAGGAGTCAGGTCACGAGGACCCGGAGGGTCCTTCCGCCGCAATGGCGGCGGCGGCGGCTGCCGCCGCGGCGGCGCTTCTGAACCTCGCGCCGGGGGCCGACGGCGACGGCGGTGGCGCCGTACTGCATCGCAGCAGCAGCTTATTGGACACTGTTTTTCTAACGGACCCGTCGATCCAGCCGGGTACGGCACCGACCAGCCGTGACGCTGGACCAAGCTACCACAGCGGCGACATACAGCTGACCGCCGGGCAGCGAGGCGGCCGTACGCCGTACATCATACCGTACATGCATCAGCATCCCCAGCTGACGGCTGATGCCGACAACGATATTTGCTGCAGCAACAGCAGTCAGCTGCTTGCCGCCGGCGGCGGCGGTGGCGGCGGCGGCGGGTCCCGCCTTCCGTCTGGGTACAGCACACCCTTTTCGGGGGGAAGCTACACGTACTCACAAAACCCTCTGTACTGCACGCCGCTGAAGCCGGAGAGCCGCGCCGCGTCCCGTACAGCGCGAACGATGTCAAATCTTAACCCAGATAGCCGCCAGGCGTCGCGTACGGCACTGCAACAGCCAAGCGGCTCCGCCGCCTGTGCAGGCGCCGGTGGCGGCGGCGGCGTGGGGCATGGGGGACCGTGCTCGGCGGGTACGACGACGGAAGCGGGATCCGTCTGGACTGGTGGGCGATCCAGCGTGCTGCTACAGCCGCCGCCGGGGCTGAACGGCTGTAGTGATTCCTCGTTGCCGCCGATGGCGGCGGTCATGTGGCGACGGTCTTTGCCGGGCACGGCGGTGGCCGTGGGAACGGTGACTTTCGCCGCCGCCGCCGCCGCCGCCGGCGTCAGCATGTCAGAGGATGACCCAGCGGATGCGGTAACTGAATGTACGGATGGCTCCCGGCGGCAGGTACGGCCTGGCGTTAGTGCAAGTATCTCCACGCGGCCGTTGTCGCTGCCGTCGCCGTCACTGCTGCCGTCACCGTTGGCGTATGAGCACCATGAGAACCCTCCGCCGACGTTGGCTCCGTACATGCTCCCGCCGCAGGCACCTCCGCCGCCGCCACCGCCGCCGCTGCCGATCTACGCGGAGCCGACGCTGCTGCTGAGACGGCTTGAGACGCTAGGGGACATGGACGGCGGAGCGGCGGAAGCGGCGACGGAGGAGGAGCCCGACGGAGGCCGAGAGGACGAAGACCAGAAGGAGGGGGAGGAGGAGGCAGACGTGGCGCTAAAGCTGCCCCCGCAAAAGCAGCTGGCAGTAGCAGTAACGGCGGGGGCGCCGCAACACGCAAACGATCCTCCACCTAGCGTTCATGACTCGGAGGCAACACGAGGCTTCGCTGCGGTGCGCCGTGTCCGGGAATCGGAGCTATGGCGGCAACTGAGCGGGGATGCAGTTGCCGGTGGCGGCGGCGGCGGCGGCGGCAGAACAGAGAATTCTGGGGCGGGTGTCGCCCGCGCTGCCAACGATATCGACGACGGCGGTGGTGTGGCAGTAGCAGCTGTAACGGAGGGGCACGGCTCGGCCTCTCCGCTCCGGAACCAGGATCCTGTGAGCCGCCGCTTCCCGGACTTACACACGGGCGGTGGGAGCGGATTCCCAGCAGCCTGCCCGACGGAGTCCGCGTTCGGTGGTGCTGCAGGTCGGAGCCGCGCCGGCGGCGGTGCGAATGCTGATGCCTTTGTCGTCATGGCCGTCAAAGCGCCGCCGCTAACGCGTATCCAGGCCAGCAGCGCCGCCGCCGCCGCCGCCGCCGCCGCCGCGCCCTCATTTGCGTCATCTGGCTTCGCCGCTGGTCGCGCTTCTTCGTTGCGCCATGGCGACGGCCGGACGGCGGAGGCGGAGGCAGTCATCGCCGCCGGTCTCTCGTCGTCCCTCCGCTACGGTGGCGGCGGCGGCGGCGGCGAAGGCGTCGCTGCCGCGGCTTTCGCTGCCGGCCGCGCCTCGTCCCTTCGTCACGGCGGCTATGACGGCCTTGCACCGCCGCTGCCACCCGCCGATCTCCTGCGACAGCGGCAGCAGCAGCACCTCCTGCTATTGCAGCGCGACTCGCAGCGGGTCTTCATGGGCGGCGCCGCCGCACCGGCGTCCGGCAGTCGCGCCTCGACGGCGCTGCCCAGTGTGCAGGTTATCTCACTTGGCGGTGGCGGCAGCGGCGGCGGCGGCGGCGGCAGCGGCGGCAGCGGCGGCGGCAGCGGCGGCAGCGGCGGCGGTGGTCCTGCGTCTTCGGGCCATCTCCAAGTGCAAGTTCCCAGCCTTCATCCCATCACCACCCCACACAACCAATTCCACAAGCACCAGCACCAGCACCAGCACCAGCACCAGCACCAGCACCAGCACCAGCACCAGCACCAGCACCAGCACCAGCACCAGCACCAGCACCAGCACCAGCACCAGCACCAGCACCAGCACCAGCACCAGCACCAGCACCAGCACCAGCACCAGCACCAGCACCAGCACCAGCACCAGCACCAGCAATTTGTCAGAGCCGTCGACGCGGCGCCGCTGACGGCGCCGCTACCCACGACAGTCGCTATCGGCGCCACCGGGCCCCCCGCCAACAACAACAGCAAGAGCAGTCCGGACCTGGAGCTCAGTCCAGCCGGCGGCGGCGGCGGCGGCGCTGCCGGAGGCAGCCCGGGCACAGCGCCGCCACGCTTCCCGGTGCTTATCAACGCGCCCGCCAACGTCGCCGCTGCTGGCGCTGCCGCCGTCGCTGCCGTACCGCAGCCGGTTCAACAACTGAACCATCTGAGCTCCTGGCGGAGGTCTACGAGCAGTTCCTTTGCCTCGGGAGCGAGAGGAGGAGCGGCTGCCGGCGGCGGCGGCGGCAGAAGCTCGCTATTGGGCACGTCGTCCCGTCGTTATACTCAGGGAGTTCCACCTGGCGGCGTCGGCGTCGGCGGCGGCGTCGGCGGCAGCAGCTACGACGGCGGGGCTGCTGCATCACTCCTCAGCTCCCAAGCACACTCGCGCTGCGAGGATCACCCCTCTGCCGTACACATCAGTGTCGACGGCGGCGGCAGCGGGTTTGCTGGTGGTAGCGGCGGCGGCGGTGGCGGCGGCAGCAGCCAGATGGTGTCTGGCGGCAGCGGCGGACCGTACTTTCCACAACTCGATAATGGGGGCTACCGCGGCATTGCCGCCGCCGCAGCAGCGCTGGCGGCGGCTGACGCTGCCGCTGGCGGCGGCGGCTACTGCGCGCCTTGGCTGGCGGCTACGGAGGTGCCGCCGCCGAGGTCGCAGGCTCTTACTGCGGTGGGGCTCGATGAGGTGTCCATGATGCCCGTGGCGCTGAAGAAGCGCGGCCACTCGCAGCCCTTGGTGTTGTACCTGTGCAGGTGCGTCAGTAGGTTGGGTGTGTGTGGGGGGGATGGCAGTGCGTATGCATGCATGTATGTATGTATTTATGTATATGCATGTGAGCCACTGCCGCTTCCGCCGCATTCGTTCATTCGCAGGTTTTCTAGCAGCGCTCGGACGTTCGAGATGCAGCAGCGGCTGATGAAGCTGGGGCACGGCGATCCAACTGCCGCCGCGGCCGTCGTCGCGTCGGCCGCTGCGGCTGCCGCCGCGGCCCTTGAAGAAGCTGGCGCTGCTGCGGCCGCCGCCGCCGCCGCCGTTGTGGCATCGGACTACCAACCGGGCGCCGGCAGCTGTACGGAGCCGCAGACGACGGCAGGCGGCGCGACGGCGGCGGCCCCCCGGGACACCGCCCCGGGATCGGAAGCGAGTTTGGCGCAGCTCGCCTCCGGGGCTGCGGCGGGGCACGTCACCGGTACGGATTTAGCTGCCGCTGCCGCGGCCGGCGGTAGCGGAGGCACATCGTTCTTGTCGGAACGACTCGACAAGACGTTAAAGAGCTCCGTCGTTAGCATCTTGGGCGTGTCCCGCTTCGGCGGCGACGTGTCAGCGGCGTTGTCGCCGCCGCCGCCGCCGCCGCCGCCACGGCTGCGAGCAGGTATGCTGGGTACGGCAGCCGCACGGCGGTCCAGCTTGACCGGCTTGCATTCGACTCCCCCCGCGGCTCCGCCGCCGCTGCTGGCTCGTCGGAGCCTCGGCGGCATGCTACAGAACGATCCAACATTCGCCGCCATCAATGCCGTACCTCACGCAGCCCAGCGGGGGATTTTTGGAACGTACGGCCGCGCCGTGTCATGCGCGGGGGCTGCGCCAAGTCCCGTGGGGCTTGGAAGCGGCGGCCTCCGTAGCACTGGCGGCGGGGGCGGCACCGGCGGCTTCATGAGGCGCTTTCGCCGTACGAGCTTTGATGTGGTGCCGCAGAAGCGTCGCTCAGAACGTACGGCAACGGCGGCTGCAGCGGCGGCGGCTGGAATGCTTGGCACGTACGGCATTGCACAGCCGATGGGAGAGGTGAGTCCGTGTTTTTTGCTGTTTTCTGTTCTGTACAGTTCTTGGTGTTCAAGGTCTGTGTTGTTTGGCAGGGGTTTCGGAGCATTGTAATGTAGAAACCGCTGCAGATCCGCGGCCGCTTGCAATATGTCCGTAAACTCTTTTCGTACGACGTCCTGTACGGCATGAGGCTGGAAAAACCACGGCCCCGGGGCTCCTGGTAACACGCCGAATTCATGAAGTCCCCCCCCCAAGGCAAGGTCTCGTTCGCGTCGAATAACAACCCCAACCCGAATTGGCTCTCCGAAACCACCTCTCCGAAACCACCTCTAAAACACCCTTTTCCCCCCTTTCGCCACCTCCCGGGTGGGGCCCACGCAGGTCAGGACTATGAGCGTGAAGAGGGTTCAGAGGGGAACCACCAGCGGCCCCATCATCACCCTCACGCTAGTAGGCGGCGGCGGCGTCTCGCTGGCGGCGGCTCCGCCGCTGATGGCAACGGCGACGGCGTCCGCGACCCTTCCCACTTTCCACGTACATCACGTTTACGGCGCCGCCTCCTCCTCTCCCGGCATCGCCGTCGGGGGCAGCGCCGGCGGCGGCGGCGGCGGCGGCGTGTCACCGTATGATGTGGCCAGTTTGGTGTACGGTGCACCTCAACAGCAGCATCAGCAGCCGTATCGTACCGCGCACGGCGCCACGGGGTCGCTGCTATCCGTGGGCGCGGCGGCTGCAGCGGCGGCGGCGGCGGCTGCCGGCGGCGGCGGCGGCGGGATGATGATGCAGCGGCCTCTGTACCGCTCGACAGCGGCGGCCGCCGCCATCGGCGCCGTCAACCACGGCGGTAGCTCCGACGACTCTCCTCGTGCAGTAGCTGCGCCCGGTACGGCATCCGACGT
>NW_003307622.1:165297-194210 GCF_000143455.1 Volvox carteri f. nagariensis
AGACGGGGAGGGGAACTAGCGGGAACGTATCGACACCTAAGAATTGCTCGGCAGGGAGGGGATGAACCTTTTTTGTGGAGATAAGTCAGGGGGCGGGGGAAAGCGGCCGCAACGTTAGGGGGGTACGTGCTAACGACGGGTACGCTCTAGCTGAAGGTACAGGTACAGACTGATTTGAGGAACTTCAGCAATTTGAAGAATTAGAGGAACTTGAAGAACTTGAAAATTTTGAGGGTTTGTGAGGGCTGCCTCTCGCGAAGGAAAACGAACCACCTCCCAACCGCCCGTGTGGCGGTGGGGACCTGGGGGCTCTTCCCCCTCCCTGGCGGGGAAAGAGGGGGGACGTTATTTGGGATGTATTGATGTGGGGAGGGGGTTATTCCCTCACGTCTCTCTCTTTCACACACACAATGACGGCACGCGAGTGTGTCTGTATGTATCTCGACGAATGCCGTAGATACGGCAATATCTGTCCGTCGCTGGTGTAACAGCGAAGCGAACGTACATACATACATATATATACATACATACATTCATCCCATGGGGGCGCACGTTGCGATTTTATGGGTGCTATAGGTCGGGGGCGCGCTCGCTCGTACATATGTATACGACAGCAGCAGGGGTGCAGGCGACCAGACCGGCCAAAGAGCTCGAGGGGGGGGCCGCACGGAGAAGGAAACGTTTAACACAGCGGGCGCCGGGGGCGATCTGTGGCGGCACAGCGCGGGTAATACACGTTCCTGGGGGGTTGTGGTGTGTTTTTGGTGGCGTGGCGGCGTTAAAAGGGAACATATGTGTGGGGGCCTCCAAGCGCGTGGGTGTGGGTGTGGGTGTGGGTGTGGGTGTGGGTATGGGTATGGGTATGGGTATGGGTATGGGTATGGGTATGGGTGTGGGTGTGGGTGTGGGTGTGGGTGTGGGTATGGGTATGGGTATGGGTCCGGGGGTTTGGGGGTTTAGGGGGTTGAGCACTGAGCAATACTGTTAAACAAGGTAATGGATACCAGGACAGGACGCAGAGAGGCTGACGGAGGGAGTGGAGGGGGGTTCGCGGCGTCCACCCCTCCAGTCCCCTCGTCCCGAGCGCAGTGGTACGGCAGTACGTTACGGTGTACTGCAGACTGATTCACTGTTCGGTACTGCACCAACGCGCTGAGACAGGCAACAACATGCGACCGGGCCTTAACATGTCGTTGGCAAAATGCATCATCATCATCATCATCATCATCATCATCGCCATATTCGGCGCCCGGTGCACGCAATCGCGCACTTGACGGCCCCGAAGCAACATCCCGGCCTCTTATTGTATGTATTGCATGTGCACCTGTGATAGTTAGATAGTTAGGTAGATAGATAGATAGATATGCGCTGGGTGGGGGGCATTGGTTGAGCTTGTGTTGCATCATGCGCGTGTGTAGGAGTGTATGTATATGTATATGTGCTGTCGTACGTCGTGTACGAGACACATCCAGAAACCACACGTCGGATGTGCCGTGCCAAGCATATATGTGTGTGTGTGTTTTGGCCTTGTCTTGTTGCTGGTCAACAGACCGTTAGGCGATCATCAATACGCGATCACCAATACAAACTGCCTCCATCCAATACAAACTCCGCCGCAACCGGTCATAATTAACAACCCCTCACTCGGTTTTTTTCAGCCAGTGCTCGCCCTGGCCGCCAACAGCGGGCGGGACTTTTCGCTGCTGGGAGATCTGGGCCGTAAGTGGCACACGTCCCATCCCGGCATGCGAGTGTGCAGCAGCATATAGATATACGTGTTTTGGGGCATTATATAATCCTCCGGTGTGGTGTGTCCCCCGGGGGGGGGGCCCGGGGGCGGCTACTTCCAGAGTTTGTTGCCGTTCTGTCCCTCTCCGGGTAACCGCCTCCTCTCTGGCTGCTTGCTTTCCCCCGAGCCCGAAGCCATGTGGGTTTGCAAGAGTAGTTTGGAAAGCCGGGAAAGTTTAAGTGCGAAGCAAATTACCTGGTTGGGGTTTTTGAGTTTTGGTTGGGGTTTTAGAGTTTTGGTTGGGGTTTTAGAGTTTTGGTTGGGGTTTTAGAGTTGTGGTTGGGGTTTAGAGTTGTGGTTGGGTTTTCTTTGCAGCGATGTTAGGGATGTATGGGGTGACAATGTCGGTTACAGAATTTCGTACGAATGCGGCCGGGGGGGGTGTCCGTCAATGCCGGGGCCATGGACTGCGTGTAAATTGAAAGTTGGTTCCGCTGCGGGGGTTTTGCGCCACCAGCCACCTAGACCCCTCCGCATCCACTCGCCTCACATCAGCAGAGGCAAACCTGGCACTCCCGGAGAATGTCTGGATCTACAGGAATCACACACGGGCTGTTCTAATGCAATACACATCTACGTACACATCCATTTGGGATGTGCGTGCGTGGTGTTGATTGACTCAAGGTACACATACATACACATAAGGGGGCCGCTGGAGAAGCTATACCACCCTGTAACAACATACATACATATGTATAAAATCAACACACATGTATATAATCGGCTAGCTACCATCTGGCCGCCCTTGCAACGCAGCTTATTTCTACGGGCTCGTGATATCGCTCTTCAATCAACATCATATTTTGAAAAACTAATAAAAAGTTACGTCTAAAGGTCCATTGGAAAATCCTAACACATCGCTGGTGATTATTCGGAATTCGATTCGGTAAAAAAAGTTGCCCTTGTGTCACCATAACCGGCATTTCCCGCATCATGGCTCAAAAGATCGTTAAAGCACACCGAGTCACGGAGTTAAACACAGTCGAAATTCGGGGTGGCCTGCTGTGCCGGGTGGTAACGTGCTTTGAAGGGTTACAGCGGAGTGGGAAGGAAGGAACCCGACTCCGGTATATCAATCTAACAGTCAGGGCCGTAAGCCGAAGGAAGATGCAAAAAAATAGGCAACTTTCCTTCGTAGTGTTTCATGTCGCTGTGTGAGTTCCCTACAGGTAAACTTGGTGCTTTTATTGCCACCTTCACGAGCGGCTCAAAATAGTTGGCAGTACTTTGCTGCTCAACCAGAATCAGCTCCTAAGGTCAAATACTGTTTACTTCGCAAGCACCGTGAAAATACCACAGATCCAGATCACCACAACAGAGCCTGTTCCCAGGTAGATTGGACGCGACAAGAATGTGTGCGCCGATTCGAACCCACAAACGCCGCCAGGGCAGGTCGGGAGCCCGTGCAGTTACCATTAACATAACATTTTCCGTGTCTTTACCAAAAGTGCTCCTCCCATGCCTTGCAGAAAGCCGCATCGAACTGGCATATATTTGTCAGCTGATGCTTCACTTCACACGTACTGCACAATCTATTTGGACCATGTTCTGTAGTTGGCTGCTGGGTAAGAAAAACATCAGCTGCAGCAAAAAATGAAAACCCTGGAAACCTCGGCGCGCACCCGACGGCCTTAGCGGCGATCCGGGCCCTGTAGTTCAATGTGGAGCTTACTCTTTGCGCCCGGACAGTCAACCGCGGCGCGCGTCACCTTAGGTGTGAGCTTTTTTAAGTTTAAGTTGCTGCCTACAATTTAATGATTTACTTTATAATTTCATTATTATTATTATTATTGTTATTATTATTATTATAAGTTGCGTGCTAAAAAAGAACAAGGCGGCATACAATCGCAAGGCCCCGGGCACGTCACCTGTCGGTCGCATCTCTACGTTCTGCGCTCTCCGGTCCGGGGGCCCGCCGCGCCTTGCGGTGGAGTGTCGTGTAGAAGCAGAGTAGGAGAAACGGAGCTACAACGGAGCTACAACGGAGTGCGTGTAGCGCCCTGTGGGCGATGGCGGCTCGCTGGGCAATATGGGCCCGTGGCCCGCGTTCTTGGGGCAGACATTCGTAGTGGTGTGTGACCAGGTAACAGAATGGTTGTAAGTTTATATAGGAGGATGTCGCGGTTGTGGAATGCATGGCGTGTATACGGTGTGCATGTATGTATGTGTGTTTTATTGGTCACGGTGACTCGACCTTGCAGGGTGTAGAAGTTGGATCCCGGTGGGCAAGTACCTGGCTGTGTAATGTTGGTAATACTGGACATCATGGTCTATGGAGGGCAGGTTAGTCGTTCCGTAAAAGGGGGGGAGGGTGTGAGGGAGTTGGCTGTATGGATGGAACCAGCGGATCACTGACGTGTTCGCACCTGTAAGCACCGGAATGGCACATCATAGCCGTGTAGGGTGGGAAGAGCGCACATTGCAACAAGCACACCTACCTGTAAGGTGTCGTCTATGTCTAGTTTAGGCGCGCACGTGTACGGCACAGTACACTCACGTACGGTAGGCCGACCGCCAGGCAGCAGCTGTAGCGCCCTGTCCAGCCACATGGCCGCCGCCGCCGTTTGACCGCATGAAATATATATTATATAAGTATATATATAATATATGTAGATACTTAAATTTGGTATGTATGTATGACTTAGATTACACTGTGGGCCGCGAGAGCCGGGGGCCGAAGCCGAAACACAGCGCAAGGGTCGGGAGCACACAGCACAAGTCGGTTAGTCTTGTGTGCTCCCGACCCCGACCCCGACTCAGACTGCCAACACACCACGCAGCCACTGCACAGCCCTTCCATCCTGGGATGGCGCTGCAGTGAATACACCATTTGGTATTATGTATGTATGTATGTATGTATGTATGTATGTATGTATGTATGTATGTATGTATGTATGTATGTATGTATGTATGTATGTATGTATGTATGTATGTATCATGCATAATGGATGACACAGTAGTTCAGACTCCAGCAGGAGAGACCTATCACATATATTTTATTTTCGTCCGTTTTTCGACGTCCCCTCTCCGCTCTTTCCCTGACCACGGCTGCTGATCCTGCAAAGACAATGTCTGGTAAAAATCACCCACCACTCACTACTCCAAGACTACCTCCTCACCCCTACCACTACCTCTACCACTACCCCTACCACTACCTCTACCACCACTACCGCCACCCAAACCAGAACACACACCGTCCACATTGATGGCGCATACACTCCAGTCTTTGCCAACGAAACTGCCCCGTGTTTGGGTTAGCACGGACGCATGCTACTCTTCGCTACGCACACACACACACTCTCTCTCTACCGCAACACACGTACAGACATAATTGACGCGCTCCTATGTCCTGGAATTACCATAGCAACTGATTCTTTGAACACCGCCAAGGCCCCCCATGTACCCCCATATCCAACAACCCCAAGCCCGCAGGTATATACACATGTTATATAATATGACTTAGATTACACTGTGGGCTGCGAGAGCCGGGGGCCGAAGCCGAAACACAGCGCAAGGGTCGGGAGCACACAGCACAAGTCGGTTAGTCTTGTGTGCTCCCGACCCCGACTCAGACTGCCAACATTCTACGCAGCCACTCCGCAGCCCCTCCATCCGGGGGTGGCGCTGCATATATATATATACACACCCAAAAAGTCAACAAGCCAACTATGACCACATGTCGCCAGCCCTGCACCTCAGATAATTACATGAATGTAACAGACACATACATACATACATACATACATCCTGCTTCAAACCCAGAAAGTGCCAAACAAAGAGAGAGCGTGAGAGAGGGAAAAGCAGGGGAAAGCAGTAATCCGCACGATACCCCAACAAAGTAATAAAAGGCTGAATAATTGTCTGGGACGCGCACAACCGACCGGCCGAGACCGACCGTCTAATTGTCATGGATTAACAAAACAACAGCATGGTGGAACAAATCCATTTGCCCATGGATACGTCTGTTTGTCTGTCTGTCTGTCGGACTCTCCGCTGGCGTCTAAAAACGTGACGCCTCGAGAGCACACACCCCGGTCTGTTCACACACCCCGGTCTGTTCACACCCCCCCGGTCTGTTCACACAACCCCGGTCTGCAACCGTCTGAGAAGAGCTTTGGGCTCCGTTAATAATTCCACCCACTCAATCAAAACTCGGGCGACACCAAAAGGTCCACGAGGGCGGACAGGTAATGCACGTCGAAGCCGATTCGCTCCAGCAAAGCGACTAGCCGGGGGTGAGGACGCAGACCGCCGTCAGCTCGCAGTAGCCGTGGCGGCCGTGGCGCCGCCGCCGACACCACTACAGTAGTACCGTCACTGCTACTGCTACTGCAATTGCTACTGTTGCAAGTGCCGTTGGTGGTGGCGGTGGCGGTGGTGCTGCTGCAAATGCTGTCGCCTTCAGTTGCGTGTGATTGTGATCGCGGGCGTGATCGCGCAGCAGCACCGGTACGATCACCACCACCGGCAGCAGCAGCAGCAGTAGCAGCAGCAACAGTTGCAGCAGCACCGGCGGACGTACCTTCACAGAGGCTGAACCGCAGGGCAGGAATGTGGTGCAGCGCCAGAGCGTGAAGTAGCGCCAGAGCCAGCAGCCGCCACTGCGGCTGCTTGAAGCTGGGGACGGGGCCAGACAGCCTGTGGTGGTAGTAAAGGGCGTGGGAGGGTGAGACGACGAACCACTGACGAGTGAGAGGGGGCATGGGGACACGGAGGGAGAGGCGGAGTTGGCGAGTGTGTATGTATGTGTGTATGTGTGGTGGAAGGGGGAAGGGCGATGCTAAGGGTGAGCGGGTGGCGCCAACCGCCGCCTGCTCACAAACGCCAGCAGGAGAGTGGTTTTGTGGGAGACAAAGAAGGGGGGCGGTTTGCAGCATGCGCCATACACACATGCACCATACACACATGCACCATACACACATGCACCATACACACATGCACCATACACACATGCACCATACACGCATATACACATACAGATGTACAAGTGCACGCACCTGAACGACGCCACCAGCGCCGTCATCTTGCGGTCTAGGTCGGATTGCGGCACCCCTACCGCCAGCTGGCTGCAGCAGTCCCGTACCGGCCCCGTCAGCAGCTGCAACAGCGCCCCCCGGGCCTGCAGGGCCCACGGAGCCGCCATCCCCCCGGGGCCCTCCTCGGAGTACGCGTCGTCCTCCAGTGCAGGACCTACGCGCGCGTGTGTGTACGTGTGTATGTGTACGTGTATGTGGGCGGGGAGGGGGGAGGCAAGGGGGGAATCACGTGCATGCTGGAAAGGAAAGGGTTCACTGCCGGGAATGTCCACAAAACGGCAGCTGCTGATGATGGCCCCCGGGGGCGCCACCGTTGGATGGATACCTCCTCCGGAATAATAAAATAATACGAGGGGAAGGCGCGTGGGAGTAAGGGCGGGCGGTCCCCGAGGGAAGGAGGTAGGTAGGGAGAGCGTAATCGCCTCCAGACGGGCGAAGGGGCAAACGGGTGGCGCAAAGTGGTGCGAAGGTCCGCCGAATGTGCGACTTGGGTTTGATCTGCTGTCCCAGGGTTGCGTTTGGGGCGAAGGGGGAGAGGCTCAGAAGAGCACTTGCCACGCAGCACAGTGCAAATAGACCAATAGAGGTTGGTACAGGTAAGTAGAGGTAGGCGCACGGTGCAGGACGGAGGGTGCGCGGTGCAGGACGGAGGGTGCGCGGTGCAGGACGAAGGGTGCTAGCGGCCGGGCATATCGAAGGGCTTGCAAGAATGAATGTGGAAGCATGAACATAGGCACTGTGCACAAACCCCAAGGCACCAAACCCTAAGAATAAAACCAAACCTATTATAAATAAAGCCCTATCATAAAAAAAACCTTCTCGACGCTTACCAGGGTTTTGCAAAGGCCCTAGGCCGATGCCCACCACGAACGCCACCGTACGACTGTTGACCCAACCCACAAGCGCCGTCTGAACTTGATTGTACGGCGACAAGACCGCATGGTAGTGTTGTGTCGTACGGTGAAAGTACGGCAGCATGGATCTGCGAAAGGGATGATGAAAGGACTGTGGGTTACGAAGGACGGGGCTGGGATAGGGGGGGGGCCGGGCCCAGCCGCGTATCCGAAAGTACTTTTAGGGGACGCAAGACTCGTGAAAATGAAGGAATACACATACGCATGCACCCACATACCTCCCTACCTCCCTACCCAAATACCTAGGTACACAAAGCTCATAAGCTCACTAGGGGTTGCAACTACAAACGCTTACTCGATGTCCAACGACGCACCACTTCCAGCCTTGAAAATTTATCAATTCCGCATTAACCTCTTTTTCTCGCCTCCCCATCCCCTACCCCATCCCGTCCCCCATCCCAGAGAATCGCCTGACAGCTCCTCCTCTTCCTCTCCTTTCTTTCTCCTCTTTCGAAAACAGGAACCCCCCCCCACGCACTCACGCACTTGTAATTGTAGTCTTCAGCGGAGTCAGACGCACTGGAGCCCGCACCGTCTTCGCCATCACCATCATTCTCCGACAGGGAGTCCAGGTCGTCACGGAGCATCCAAGGCTCCAAGGGTATGGGCGCATCAGCATCAGCGTCAACATCCGCGTCAACATCAGCATCCGCATCAGGATCAGGATCACCAACACTTCCTTCCACGGCGGCCGCGGCGATGGCAACAATGGCAGTGCCGGCAGCAGCAGCGGCTGCACCGCGGCCAATACCGTCACCACCATCACCATCGCCACCGCTGACGGCCGCAGCAACATCGCCGCCATCGGCAGCAGCTCCGACGCCCTCCCATAGAGCAGGCTGGGAAGGCGGCTGCACCGCAGACGCAGCCGAAGGTGGCTGCAGCAACCCGGACACCTGACCAGGCGCCTCGCCGGCGCTCCTCATTGCGCCAGCTGCAGCTGCAACTCTTGCAGCGATGGCGGCTGATCCCGGCCCGGCGTCCGCTGGTGCTGCTGCCGCTACTGCTGCATCGCTTTGTTGTTGTTGCTCCTGTCGTTGCTGTTGATGTTGCTGTTGTTGTTGTTGGTGGTGGTGGTGGTTATAGTGGAGGCTATCAGGACAACAGCAAGGTTGCGGCTCGGCCTGCTCTTGACGCTGTTGCTCCTGTTGTTGCTGACATGGTGATCGCTTCAGATGGTGGGTGCTATGAAAGTCGCTGGGGGAAGAGCTGTCGGCAGCGGCGCCGCCGCCGCCGCCGGCGGCCTCTCGCACTTCACCTGCTGTGGGGCTGGTGGGCGCCGCCGCCGCCGGCGGCATGTTCAGAGTGCCAACAACACGCGCCTCCCGCTGCTGTTGCTGCCGCTTCGTCTTCCACAAGCTGCTACTGCCTCCACGATTGGCGTTGGCTCCCTGCCCCGCCGCTGCCTCCACCATTCCCGCCGCCCCGCCACCGCGGCGCGTCCGTACAACTCCATGCGGCACCGTACCATCTCCCTTGGTGCTTCGGCTCCCGCCCCCGCTCCTCTTCCTTGTCTGCAGCACCTCCTCCTCCTCCTCCTCCTGCTCCGCCTCCTCCTCTCTCCTTCCTTTCCCTCCCTCCCGCTCCTCCTCCTCCTCGGCCTCCCTCTCCTCCTCCTCATCCGCGCCTGCCAACGTCCCCGCATACAAATCATCCGCCAACTCATCGGCATCACGGTCATCATGTACGAACCGCTCATGGTACAGCTCCTCGTCCTCCGCCTCCTCCTCCTCATCGTTGTACTGCTCGTCCTCCTCGGGGGAGTACGGCTGACTCTCCGGGGGAATGGGCACGCCGGCGCCGGAAGCCCGTTTACCGCTACGGACATGAATCACGTGGACCTTGGGGCCCCCGCCAGCACCGGCAGTGCTGCCGCCGCCGCCGCCGCCGCCGCCAGACTGCGGCGGCTCCGCCCACGGAGCCCAGGGGTCAGTGAGCGTGAGACCCGGGTTTCGGAGCGCCTTGCTCGCGTTGGGAGCCGTAAACGTGCTTGCGGCGACAGTGCGCGCGGAGGATTGAGGAGGAGGAGGAGGGTGTGAGGCTGCTGCGTTGATGTCGTCGATACCGGGCTCGCCGACGACGTCCGGCGGCCGTGCCGCTGCCGCTGCTGGTTCCGCCTCCGCCTCCGCTGCCCCCGCTCCCTTGCGCTTCATCGCCGTTGCCGTGGCCGTGGCAGGTACTCCTGCTGTTGACAGCGGCGCCACGTCCTCCTCCTCCTCCCCCAACTCTGCTGCTGTTTTAGCTGAAACCACCACCGCAGCCGGCCGCGCCGCCACTTCGATCACCCCAGGTGCCCCTGTCTGCACCGCCCCTCGGCCCCCCGCTGCCGCTGCCGCTGCTGCCACTGTCAATCCGCCCTGCTGCGGCGCAATCTGCGCAAAACGTTCCCGCGGCCCACCCGCACCTGGTCGTACGCCCTCTAGGGCTTCCGGCGCCTGTGCCTGTGCCTGCCCTGTGCCCGGTTCCTGGCCCCCCTCCTCCTTCCCGTGCCCCTGCGCAGGTGCCGGGCGATGGCCAGGTGACGCCACGTCCAGGAACACCACTTTGCGGCGCTGCTGAGATACGTTGGGCAGGAAGCGCCGTAACCCCTTCGCAGTGGTACCAGCAGCAGCAGTAGCAGCAGCAGCAGCATGGGCAGATGCAGCAGCGTGGGGGGCCCGGCCGAAAGGGGCTACGGTGGCTGTTGGAGCGGCAGCGGTCTGGTCCTGGTGCTGGTCCTGGCCCGGGCGGTTCTCCTGGCTTGGAGAGGCCCCTGGCATTGCCGCATGGGTACTCTCCGCAACCGACCCAACCGACCCGTTTTCGCTACCAGCACTCGCACCAGCACCGGCACCAGCACTCGCACCAGCACCGGCACCAGCGCCGCCGCCATCACCACTACCTGCCGGTGCTGCTGGTTCAGATGGCCGGATATGTACGGCAGGGGGCGTGTACGGAACTAGCCGGGGCTCACTGGAGCTCGCTGCCGTCATCGCCACTGCTGTCTCCCTCGCTGGAACTGATTGGAGCTGCGCCCCGGCGGCGGCGGCAGCGAAAGGGGAGTCGGAGGGCGCCGGGGCTGAGGAGGCGTGTCGGTTGGCAGTGGTTGTGGCGGTTGCGGCGCCGTTGTTGCTGTTGTCGTTATCCGCGGTGGTGCTACTGGTGGTGGCGGCGGCGGCTGCCTGGTGAGGGTGCGACGGCGGCGGCTTTACCGCAGGAGCATGAGGGTGAGGGCGTTGGGCGGCTCCGCTGCCTGCACCACGTCTTCTCCTCCCGACGCCGGTGCCCCCGGCCGAAGGGGGGAACCACAGCCGCATGGCGCGAGGTGGCGTGACTGCGGCTGCAGCGGCAGTAGCATCAGCGCTCCCTGGAGTGTGCTCCTCTGCAGCGCAGTAGTAGCGGAGGTGATAAGGATGTGGAGGTGGGGTGGAAAGGTGGTTAGATGGGTAGTGAGGAAACAGCAAAAAAGGTTGCGTAATGAAAATGCATGGCGCAAGGGTTTTCGGGAGGAGGGGCAGCACGGGGCGCTTCGGGAGGAGTACGACAACACGCAGGTGCGGGTGCGGGTGCCCCCGCCAGCCCCTCACCCGTCCGCAGCCCACTCGTCCGTCTCGCCTCCGCTGCTGCCTCCGCCTCCACCTCCGTCGCCACTGCTTCCAACACCTCCGCCGCCTCCACAAAACGAAGAGTCCCGTGGGACCCCGCCGCCGGGCCCCGTTGACACCGGGGCGCACGAGGTCGCGGCCGCTGTGGCCGCCCCGGGCCCCCGCTGCTACTGCTGCCGCCAGTGCCGCCGCCACCGTCACCTCCGCCACCGTCCACCACCTCCTCCTCCAACTCCTCCTCCTCGTCTTCCTCTTCCATGTCGAAGAGCAGTAGGGGTTGTTCTACGATGGCGCTCACCATGGATGACGGTTGCGGTGGTTGTGCTGTTGCTTGTGGTTGTTGTTGTGATGATGATGGTGGCGCTGCCGGCTGTGATAGTTGCTGTTGTTGTTGTTGTTGTTGTTGTTGTTCTGGGGATGGTTCATGTTGTGCTGACGTTGCTGGTGACAGTGCTTGTGAGGGTGACGGTGACGATGATGACGGTGCCGGTAGTTCTGGTGCTGGTGAAGGCGATGGCGCTTGTGATTGTCCTGCTGCTGCTGCTGCTGATGATGATGATGTTGGTGGTTGTAGAGCAGATGGCGATTCTAATGATGCTGGTGCTGGTGCAGATGACGCCCTCAATTTGCTTCTAGTTGACGAGGACGCGGTGCGACGGGAGGGGTCCGCGGACATACGGTACACGATCTGCATGTGTGCGCGGCGACAGGAAAAAAAGTTGGTCGTAGTTACGGGGCGCGTGTATATGCGTGTTTTTGTATATGTGTGTGTTTTAATCATATGAACCGTGGGCAGAAACTGCCCTGTGTGTTTTCGTGTTTGTGTGTTCATTCCAGGTTTCCTTGCATATGGTCTTCCTTCCCCCCCATACACACACACACACACACCTTGGGCCCAAACGTGACCCGCTTCCGCTCCCGATCCGCTTCCGCTGCGGGCGCTGGGTCCGTCTCCGCCGCTGTGGTGGCGCCTGCCTCCCCTTCTCTGCCGCCACCCTTCACCTTTAGGGAGCTGTGCTTCCGCAAACTGGATTTGAGAGCACCCGCGGGGGATGGCGGGGGGGCTGGTGGGGCCGCACCGCCGGAGGGCGACTCCACAGGTGCTGACGGCACCGGCTGCGGCTGCGGCGGCTGTGAAGACGTTTTCCTCGGCTTCCCGGCGGACCTGGGCACATAGCCTTCGACCGCTTCATGTATGTTGCCGCCAGCGATGGAAGCGGCGGCGGCGGTAGCGGCGCCGCTTGAGGCCTGTTCCGCCGCCAGTTTGTCCAGCTGCCTTCCCCCCGCTACCGCCGCCGCCGCCGCTGCCGTCGGGTCGCGTTCCCGTACCTCCGCCATCATCGTCGCAACACCACCGCCCTGCGCCGCCACGTCCTCCAGGCCCGGCCTGCGCGGCAAAAGAAACACGCGTAGAAAAAGGTTTCCAACGGGGACCAAATAAGTAATTAACATTTCCCTTTCTTCTACACAAACTCCCCCCCTCATCCTTCTCCACCCTGACCCACAGCACCAACCATCCCCTCCTCTCCCCTAACTCTTCTCGCCTACTCTCCTCCTTCCCCCTAAATCATTCTCCGTTTCCCTCCCCCACCCAAACCTTTGTTAACCCCCTCACCGCCTCGCCTTCACGCTTACAACACGTCTGGAGGTTCGTGTGCCACCTTTCCGTAACCCAGCCCAATTCATTGCCCCCAATTACGTCAGAAGTTCATTTCCGTGCCGTGTTTCTTGCAGACAATTCCCCTCCAATTTCTCTACCCCCCATCTCCGCCCCATCGGCCCTCTCACCTTCTGGGTGCATGGCTAACCGCCAGCATCTCCCGCACCCCCGGCTGCAACCGCTCCAGGGGGTTATTACCCAACTGCCGTGCGTACGACTCGATTACCAGCTCGCAGGCAGCACTGCAGAAGTGCGATGGAGGCGGCGGCTCAACGAAGCCCGCCGCGGGTTCCCAGCGCCGCCGTGGCGGTGGTTGGGCGATGCAGTGGGTGGCTCCACACAGCGGATTGCCGCACCGTCCTAAGTGAGGCGAGGCGAGGTGAAGTAAGGTGATGGGGGACTTATGTGATGATGATAATGATGATGATGATAATGATGATGATAATGATCATGCACAGGTCAAGGAAACATCAGCCGCCGCCGTAGGTAAGGGGGTTCCCGGCGGTGTGTCGGGTCGTTATGGAGGTGTGGAGTAGGAGGATGGAGTAAGGCAGGGTAGTAGGTGGGAGGGTGACTAGGGTGACAAGGAAATAACACGCAACCACCGGGCCAGGGGTTGGGAGTGCGGCGGGGATGGGGGTGAAGTGAAAACGGGGCCAAAGCGAAATCCCAACCACAGCGAAATCACGAAAGGCGATAGACAGCCCAAACGACCCGTTGATCGGCTTCCTTGCGAAGGTGGAGTGGAGGTGGAGTGGGACATCCCGGGCGGCCTCTGGGGCCCCCAGTCTTCCAATCCACCCACGCGCACCCACCCACCCACACCCACACACCCATGTCCGTAACCACCACATCCGCACCCGCACCCGGACCCACCCGCCAGCGCTCGCTCTTCCGCCACCTGTTGCAGCTCCTCCCCGCTCATAGCGGCTACCAGGTAGGACAGGTGGTCGGGGTCACGAGCGCCGCAATCCAGAAGCAACAACATGGCAGTGAACACCGCACGACGACGCCGAGCCTCGAAGTCATCCAGGAAGTCTGAAGCCGATGACGGCAACAGCTCCGCATCGCCCTCGTCAGCATCGTTAGCAGCTGCGGCGGCGGCGGTTGCAGTGACATCGCTCCTGCTGCCGCCGGATTCCCTGGCGCCGCGGCTCTTGGAGGCGGGTACTGTGGTGGGACGGGTTGTTTCAGCGCCGCTGGTGGAGGAAGCTGTGCCAGCGCTAGTGTCGCTTTTGGACATGGAGCTGGGGTCCGCGGGAGGGGCGTTGGGGGACGCCGGGGCGTGGCCGCCTGAGGTGGCTGTGGTGCGGGGTGTGGTGTTGCAAGCCGGATGTACGCAAGCTGATACTGTCGCTGGCGACAACTGATTAGCATCCCGTATTACTGGAGTTGTAGCTATTGTTCTGGAGGATTCAGTGGTGCTGGGAGTCACATTAGGATCTCGTTCAGGCCCGGCCACGGCCGATGCATCGCTGGAAGATTCCGCCGCGTCGCTGATGTGGCCAGCGTTTGCTGAAACGTTTGCCTGTGAAGCATGTGACTGATCGTTCTCCGGCTTTGTGCTAACTTCTGTGTTCGTGCAGCCAACGTTCGTTGCATCCGCCGGCACGAGCGTTTCGTTTTGGTCCTCATCATAACTCAAAATTGGAAGGAAAATATCAGTCATGGTGAAACTCTTATAACAGCACGGATTCAACTCGTTTCCCCAAAGGAGCTTGAGAAGCAATCAATTTACATTTGTTGTGGCCCGTAGGCCTACAGTGAACAAAGATTAAGTCTCATGCCAGCACACAGGTAATCATCAAAACATAACTGTATACCACTTGAAGTAAAGCATCTATCTTTTGTTCTTGCAACAAATGTGTACAACGTGGATTGCATGCTGTGCTCTCTGCGGCGGGAAGCCCTACGCATGAACAGTCAGCTGCAATTCAGTTGTGTCAAACTTTAAGTATACAGACACTAGGACCCAGGCGGGAACGCTGGAACTATGTCAAAAAATATGGCCGATGCTATACCTGACGCTTTAGCATTACTAGCCTCCGGCTTTGAACGTGATGGCTGCCCGATACAGGCAATCCATTGCCTCCAGGCCCTTGCCAATAGGCAGTTACCATCAGACTTTGAGGCCAAGGCACGGTTGCACTTGGGTCGGTTGCTGCTTGAGCACACTTACAACTTTAAGGAGGCCTTGTGTCATCTTCTACGCGCGGTATGATCCATGCATGCCCATCTGCTGCGTCCGGACTCGACAGCGCCCTGATAATGGTCCTGACCCGGCTGTCACGCACCTGCGCAAATGACACCAACCTCAGCAAATCTTGGCTAGGAGCTTAATTGGTAACTATTGCTTGAAGTTAGAAATTCAGGATCAACTTGGGACATGTTATCAGTACTTAAAGGAGGAGGCTATGGAGTTGCAGGTCGGTAGCTTGCACACCGTTAGCGGCCACGATGCCACCCCAGCAGAGTTCACACCGACACATTGCGCCATACGCATGAGGCAAAACATGAAAGAAAAAGCTATTTTCATAAGTCTGCATGTCCTTCCAGCCCGCCGGGGATGGGACAGGACTAGAACCCTGGGCCGCTTCGTGTCCATCCACGCCCGCGCCTAATACCCCATACATCCCACCTGCCCCCTTCCCTCCGCGAAACTTCGACACTTGGTTTTTTGACCTTGCAAATAACCAAGGCACTTGTTGCATTCCTTTATGCGTGAATTACGCGCCGGGGAGCTGGCGTTTTGGGCGTCGGTAGTTGACTATTTTCTTCTTGCTGCACATGTGTCCCCCTCCATCCCCCCCATCCCCCGATGCATCTGGGTCTTATACTTTCCGCGGGGGCTACTCCTCTGCCTTAAACAAGCCACTTGCCTGCTTTGGGGCCCGAGGGGGGCAACCAACCAGAGCTTTCCGCCCTCCCCGGGGGGCCCCCCCTCTGCGTTCTGTTGTGCCTAATGGTCCACCAGCTGACCCAAATGGCCGTACGGCCACCACGAAACACACACAAACACACACAGTCTTTCACATTCCATACAAGTATACACTTCCACTCGACAGGCGTATACGGCGATTTCGGACCTGCTTCCCAAATCTAACCGGAGCTCCAGCGACTGGTATGCAACCACAGAACTGCGGGAGGAGAGGGAGGGAGGAGAAAGGGGAAATGCTTAAGCGGCGCTGAGGCGCGTGTGTTTGTGTGTGTGGATGGATGGATGGATGGGTGGGTGGGTGGATGGATGGATGGGTGGGTGGATGGATGGATGGGTGGATGGATGGGTGGGATGGGTGGATGGATGGGTGGGTGGGTGGGTGGATGGATGGGTTTGTGGATGGGTTTGTGGGGAGAGAAGAGAGCATTGGTGCTGGGGTGCGATCTCTAAGCGATTTGGGTCAGTCAGGTCATGGATTACAGCGCACATCACGACTTGCATTTGCCCATCATAAGCCCCATGGTCCGGTCCGGTCTGGGGTCCGAGCTGGGCTGAGCTGGGCTGAGCTGTGGTGGGGTGGGGTGGAGAAAGACGTCGAGGCTGCTGCCGTGTGTGGCGCTATTGTGTCTTATGGCATCTTCCTACGCTGTTTTATGCTGTGCTGTGCCGCATTAACAAGTATGCTGCGCTGTGAGTTCAGTTAACCGCCCCCCAACCCCGTTCCGCTGCACCCGCTTCGCGGCCGCCGCCAAACAGGCCGGTCGTGTGCGCGTGGATGTGTCGTCTTGCCCAGCGTGCCGCGGCTGTCCACGCGCGGTGTGGTCGGGGGGAAGAGGCGGTTCTGGCGGCTCGGGAGGGGCTGGCGGTCGCGGAGGCGAACGTGCTCCAGGAACAAAAGGTAAAAAGCCGCGTCGTGTGTTTTGTGGGAGACTGGGGCTTAGGAGGACAGGGAAGGGGGTTGGTAGAGGGGGGAAAAGAGAGAGAGAGTGAGAAGGGTGGGGAGGGGGAGAGGAATACGTCCTGGGGGAAAGAGATGCGGTAAAGCCGAGAGATGGGAGTCCTCCGGTCCCTTAATCCCGCTGAAACACACCTCCCGTCGTTGCGGGAATCCCCCTCCTTTCCCAAATCCTGCCTACCCGCCCGGGGCCCCCCCCTTCGTTGCATAACCTGAAATGTCGTACCTGGGAGAGCTTTGATGGTAACATTGGGGGTGGCAGTAGCTGCAGGGCACCACTCTGTAGACCTGCACTTGGTACCTTGCACGACGTCTGTTTTTATTCATGGCCCTTCACTTCCTCTTCCCCCCGGCCACCAGCAGCTTCACTCGTTCGTGGTTCGTCTTTCCCCCCCGGCCACCACTCCGGGGCCCGGGGGTTTCCCTTTTCGGCCGACAGGTCATCTTCCTGCTCATCTTGCTGCAGCTAGCGTTGGGTCGCTGGGACCATGCAGCAGTTGACTCAGCGCTGAACTCCCTTCGGACTGCCCTCACGGATACGGCGACAGCGGCGGCGGCGGCGGTGGGGAGGGGTACCGGCGCGACAGGTAGTGGTGGTGGTGGTGGTCTGGATCCGTATTGGCATCCGCACGTGCTGCTGCACGTGAGCCTGTTGCAGGTAGGTGAAGAGCGACAAGGGGGAGAGGGTTTGGCGCCGGAGGGATTGGGCAGGCGGGGGCCGGGCAGGGGCGGGAGGGCCAGTTCGGCGTCGAAAGCGCCAAACTGGGATGAGGTCATCTGGCCAACGCGTGTGTGTATTTCTCCCACGGTTTCTGATGCGCCTCCGCCTCCGTCTTCTCGATGCCTGCCTGCCTGCTGTGGCATGTCGTCAGAAGCCCTAACCTTACACTGCTCGGTGCCGGGCAGTGCTCGACAGTGCCGGGCAGTGCGGGGCAGTGTGGGGCAGTGCCTGCCCGGCATCCGACAGACAGACAGACAGACCCAATTGGGAAAATTTTCCGGTTCGCCCCCCCGTGCCGTCGGCTTCTCTCATTGTATTCCTCTCTTTCCCTTTTTTTTCTCAGGTACTGTATTTGCTACGTCTGGGAAAGGTTACGGAGGTGGTCAAAGCCGAACCGCAGGGGGCTCCAAAGCAGCAACAGCAATCGGCACCGGCAACAGCCGCCGCCGCCGTGGCCCCTCCCGACCCTGACGGGCCCGATATGCCGCCGCCGCCCGTGCTGGAACGACTTGAGGCCCTGCTGCAGCAAATCAAACAACAACAACAACAGCAGGGTCAAGGGCAGTGGCAGCAAGGTGGGTCGGGGGTTGTCCGTTGTGGTTGTGCGAAGAAAGAACGGAGACTGCGGGCGACTGCAGGTTCAAAACTTGTGAAGGGTTAAGGTGGGGGTTGGCGGGTAGCGGGTGGCGGGTGTTTCCGCATCCCCTTGTGGGTTGCGGCATGCCGTCAAGGGCAAGATGAAAATCTGCACTCTGTGCTAGATGGGCGAGAGCCCGCCGCGAAGGTGGGTACATGTGGGGGACCTGAGGGGAACCTGGGTTGATGGTGATGGTGGTGGAGAGAAAGGGGTAGCGGGCTAGCGGCTGTGTGCTTTGCATGTTGCGCATGGCAAGCGCGCATGGACCGTTGCATGGACCGCGCGCCAGCAAGAGCCCTTGTGGGGGGGGGTGTTGCCCGAATGTGCGAAGAAGATTGTTGTGATATGTGATATGATGGGTCCTTTTCCGATGGGTTCCGCAATGAGTTCCAGCCGGCCGGGTTGCCTGTCCTCATTCGGCCTTCCTGTCGGTGTACCTTGTGTCAAATCGGTGTCTCGCGTCTGCGTCTCACCCCACTCACAGGGCTTCTTCCGTCCCGTACCTTTGACGGAAGTGAGGGAAGTTGGCATAAAGGCTTTATTGTATACCATACAACGTATATTGCCGTATGAAATGAAGCGCCCCGAACCCACCCAGCCTGCTTCGGCCTTCGATTTGCGCTTCGGACACACACACACACACACACACACACACACACACACACACGCGCGCGCGCGCGCGTCTCGTCACTCGGCCCAGCAGCGGTCGTTGAAGCCTTTGTTGTTCACTTGTGCAGGAGCCTCTCACATGATTCACCGCTGCCATGTTTTCCACTGCCACTGCACTTCCCCAAATTCCTTTCCTCCCTATTCCCCTTCACTCGCTCGTGGTTCGTCTTTTGGACTCCCCCTTCCCCCTTCCCCCGCGTCAGCGACCCTCTCGCCGTTCCCAGGGTTTCAATGCAAGGTGTGGGTAACTCATACCCAATTGCGTCGATTGATTTGGACGCATACGATCCTATACGGCGCCTTGGTCGTGTCTTGGGCACTTGACTTTGAAGAATCGTTAGCTGGCTTCTTACTTTTTGCTAACGCTAATGCTAAACCCCTTCCCCCCGACAGGCGCTAACCGACTGCCGTACATCCTGCCTGGCCTTCCCAGCCTGGAGCCGCTGGTGTGTTTGGTGTGCGCCACTGCCCTACGTGCCGGCAGCACACGGCCGCGCCTGGTGGAGGCATACTTGCAACGAGGTGGGGTGTAAAGAGGTATAAAGAGAGGGAAAGAGAGGGAAAGAGAGGGAAAGAGAGGGAAAGAGAGGGAAAGAGAGGGAAAGAGAGGGAAAGAGAGGTGTAAAGAGAGGGAAAGAGAGGGAAAGAGAGGGAAAGAGAGGGGAAGGGGGAAGGGGGAAGGGGGAGATTTGGATGCAGGCGCGTCGTAGGGGAGGAGGGAGATGGCAGGTGGTGTGTGTGTGGGGGGGTAAGTAATAGCGTCACAGTGTTGAGGGGGGGAGGGGAGGGCGGGGCGGAAGGGGAGAATGATGTGCGGAATTCGGACCAGAGGACCACCTTTCCACGGAGGGACAGAAGGGGGCCCCCAATGGACAGAAACGAATTGCGAGTGCTCTATTTTATATCTTGTCTTTTCTGGGAGGTTGTTTGGAGTGGGGGATGTGAAGTATGTCCGGTATGTGACATGTGTGGACCGTATCCGCCTCCTCCCTGACCTCCCCCCAGTATTTCCCCGGCAGCTGTTTGCCAGTCGGTGCTCTGAATGTCGGCAGCTGCTTCCGGGACCTCTGCGCCACCACAACCACCATCATGATCAGTATCATCATCAACAGCAGCAGCAGTAGCACACACACACACACTCTCTCTCACACACACAGACAGACAGAGACCCACTTGTCTTATCCGTTATCTCTGGCCGCCGGTAGGTCTGGCCTGCACCTCCCAGCTGTTGCTGGCTGCGGGAATCGATCCCCTGACCCCCAGCGGCGGGGGCGAAGGTGGCGGTATGGATGTCGAGGAGGCTGGCCTGCCCCATCAGATCGTCGACCATGCCAGGACGGGTTTGCAGCTGCATGCACTGGTGCTGCAGTGTAAGATTCAAGTGGAGTTGGCGAAGGTAAGGGGGGTGGGGGTTGTCCGGGGAGGGAGGCGGGAGGGGGGCGAGAGAGGGGGGTAGGGGGAGCAAGGCGGTGCCCCTAAGGAAATCCCCTAGGGGTCGCACCCACCGGGAGCTTGCACTTCCGCAAGTTATGTTTTGGGCGACGGTAGTGGTTTTCTTACGCAAGGTGTTCTCCCGCCAAAAACCCCCGCCCCACCAAAACTCCCTTTTCCCCTTCCAGGCCGAGCTCCGTGCCGCCCGGGATGACTTGCTGTGTTGTCAGCAGCTCCACGAGCGGTTCCCCTCCCTGCTCCGGGGTCTCCTACCCGGGGCGCATCTGGTCACCGGGCAGTACTGTGTGGCCACGGGGGAGCTGCCGGTGGCTGTGGCGCATTTCGAGGTGTGTATGTATGTATGTAAATATGTATGCATGTATGTATGTATGTATGTATGTAAATATGTATGCATGTGTGTATGTATGTATGTTCGGGGGGAGGAAAAAAGGGAAGGGAAGGGAGTTATATGCAAGACATAGTGGGTTGTTGAAGTGAGGGAGTCGGAAAGAGCATAAGGGATGGCCTCCCCTTGCCCCCCTTACCCTCCCTTGACTCCGACTTACAATCACGACCGCTCCCGCGCAGTTCGCCCGGCGCAACGCACCCAGTCGGCCTGCAGCCGCCCTGGCTGCCGTACTGGAGGCCGAAGTACATTTGTCCGTACGGCCCAATACACACCCCCAAGCCCAGCAACATCAGGCGGCCGGGGCCGGGGGGGATGTGGGAAGTGCTTTGGCGGCCCTGGGGCCTTTTTACGCTGCAGCGCAGGAAGGGTGCGTGAGTGTGTGGTGGGGGTGTGGCTGCGGGTGGTGGGGGTGGTGAGGGTGGTGAGGGGGGGGAGAAATGGCTACCGGATTTTGCACACGTGAACGCCAACGGGCTGTGGGGGATGTGCATGTGCCATGTGCATGTGTATGTGTGTGCGTGTTTGCATAGGCCAACCGCATTGCAGGGTTGGTCGAGGTATGGTACGTGTGCGTGCGTGTGTGTTTTGGGGGGATGGGAGAGTAGCTGGTGCCCTGCCTTGAGGTGTGTTTGTGTGTGGGGATTGGTCGTGGAGGAGGACTCAGGATCATCTGCCGTCCGGCATTGTCATCCGGGGGGTTCCCCGGGCGCTACGGGGGTACGACACTTTGACACGAACACACCGAGGTTACGTCCCGCCATTCCCTTTTTTCCCTTACCTTCCCCCCCTCCCCCCTCCCCCCCACACACGTACGTACGTACGGCACACGTGCCACGAACCTCCAGGACCACTAACCCCACGTCTGTCAGCGCCAGCGGTAAGCTTGCTGGCAGTGCCATGGCGGCGGCGGCGGCGGCAGTGGCTGGCGGCGGAGGCGGTGTCGGTGGCGGTCCGGATGTTGGCGGTCTGGGTAACCTGGAGGAAGCTGCTTGCATGCTGGCGAGTGCTTCATGTCTGGAGCAGCAGGGGGAGCTGGCCGCAGCGAATCAACTGGTGAGGGCGTGTGTGTGGGGGGTGGGGGGTGGGTGGGTGCGTGGGGGGGGGGATGGGTATGTGTGCGAATGTGTGTGTGTGTAGATGGGTATGTGTGTGTATGAGCGTGTGTGTGTGGATGTGTATGTATGTGTGCTTGTGTATGAGGGGGCCCTTGGGCATTCTTCTCATAAGGGATAACAGTCTAACACGCGCTTAGAGTTCCTATTTATTGGCTGGTTCTGCTGCTGCTGCTGCTGTGGTGGTGGTGGTGGTGCTGCTGCTGCTACAGCTTTCCCGGGCTCTCAAGTTGGCGTTCAAGCGGCTGGGGCACACGCAGCTCACCTGCGCCATCCTCAACCAGCTGGCGCCCATCATCATGAGCCAACAGCCGGGACAGCCCGACACACACTCCGCCTCGGAGGCAGCCAAGTCAGCTGTCACGCTCAGCCAGCAAGCGGGTGGGTGATGAGGGGGTGGTGGGGGCCCCCCGGGGAAAGGGGAGGGGTAGAGGAGCGTGCGCGAACTCGTTGGGCTTTTTCGGTCTTTGTTAATGCACTGCCGTACAGACTTACTCTTACTGTTTGTCTGTAACCCCCTCCCCGCCTCACTTCCCCTCCCTCGCTTCACTCGTTTGTGGTTCGTCTTTCCCCGCCTCCTTGGTTTTCCCCCCCCCCCGCCCAGGGTTTTAACCTCCCCCCGTGTTACTTCCTTCCCTGACTTCCCTTACAAACCCGAGTACCCTCACGCCCCTCGCCCCTCGCCCCCAGTTTCTGTTTTCGCCCTACCCTACCCTCCCTTGGACGGCCCTCCCTCCCCGCCGTCAATCGCCTGTAGTTCGTCTTACCCTTCCCCCTATCCTTTCTTGTTCCCCGGTCCCCCCCCGTCTGCCGTGTGTTTCTCGTTATTTCTCTTTCCTTCTCTTCCCTTCTCTTTTTTCTCTCTTTCTTTCTCTTAGAACGCCCCACCTACCTAAAATGTCGGCCTTTTTGTCGGCCTGCCTTTCTTTTGACTTATGCAGCATCTAGTCGCACCCAGTTCCTAACCCTTTCCCCCTAACACTCCTAACCGACCGCACACGACATACGACCGACCGACATACCGACCGATCCACAGGGGACTTGTGGGCTGAGGCTCAGGGCAAGCAGCTGCTGGCGGCCATCGCGCGCGTCCGGGGTGAACCGGACCGCGCGGCGGCGGAGGCCGCGTCGGCGGCTCGGCGGCTGCACCGCATCGCCGCGGCGGCTGCGGAGGCCCTGTCGGACAGCGGCCGACACGGCTACGCGGCGGGTTGGGGCTTGACGGCGGTTTCGGAGTGAGTGAGTGAGTGAGTGAGTGAGTGAGCTCCAGCGGGGTATGATGCGAGCCGGGGAGCCGGGGAGTGTGCTCCTGTTGCTGGCAAGAGGACAAGGGGGGGATATGGGGGGGGGGGGAAAGACGAACCACGAACGAGTGAAGCTGCTGCTTCCAGGGGAAGAGTGGATATGGGGGGATGTGGACGGGTCGGGAGGAGGAGGAAGATGGTGGTGTTAAGCTGCTGTGGCAAACTGAGCCGAGCCAGGTGGTGGTGGTGTCGAACGCCGGGAGCTGTGGGATCTGTGGGAAATGTGAATTTACCTGGGTAGCTGTGGGCGGCGTCTCGGAGTATTGAGTTAAGGCCTGGCGCTCCCTCACCCGGTGATGGCGGTTTATTGGTGGTGGGTGGGGTGTGGGTAGATGGTCCTCTGTTATGGGTTGGGTTGGGTAGGGTAGGGTAGGGTAGGGTAGGGTAGTTCTGTTACCGAGCGTTGCGGTGTTGTACACTCACATCTGTACAGCAGTAGTAGCAGCATCAGCAGGGGTGTGAGAGGCAGGGCTGTATGTTGTGTTTTAGGGGTTTAACTGCAAAGGTCGGTTTCGGGGCTTGCGCGTTTTTTGTTTGTCCCATTCAACCGTCCGTGTAGCAAAGTGCAGGGAAAGAACCTGGTAGACGGTAGATTTAGAAAGTTGAAAACGCAGCAGTTACACTGGGTTGTTCTCGGGACGACAACGTCCAACGTGTGGACGAGAGCCAAAAAGAGCCAAAGAGCCAAAGAGATGCACCTATTGGAGTGACTCACGGCTGCCGTGTATTTGTGCAAATGAAGACTGCGGGGGGGCTTAACATCATACGCGTACGTCTTCTTGCTGTATCCATCTACTGTAACTGTGGCGCCACTGATTGCGCATCTGCCCCAGACACAAGGTCCATAGATGCATTAACAATTACAAGCGCTCCAGGAGTGGCATTGCGTCGAATGGAAAGCGCAGTTACAGCATCTCGCGGTGGCATCGTTTCGGCTTCCTGTGCGGTGATCCTCGCGTGCCATTCCCATTTATATTTCCCTTATATTGGATTGATGATCATTACTATTATACTAATTTAATGATACTACGAGCTTCTACCTGTTTCGTAGGGAGCTTGAGACGTGCTGACATCTCGGAAGTGTGGATAAGCTGAAAGCTTGTCTAGAAGAATAGCTCATCCGCGAGTTAATAATAACGGATCGGCCAAGTAGATCCGCAACATTTTCCCCTAGGTAAGGAAAACAAAAGTGGCCTAGGTAGGGATTACCAGAGCTGCTCGTCCGCGAAGCACTCGTGAGCAGAACGTTTCTAGCTCTGCATAGACATCACACATTCAGATATAAATGTGTTTATAGGCCTGGCTCATTTGGATGTTCTGAATACTGATTTCCGCAAGGAAGGTTTCCGCCCGAGGATAAGGCCTTTCAACGTTGGAGCATGCAACTCTAAGAACATTTGCAATGGAGCTATTATTGTGTTTAAAATCTGGCCCTCACATTGTTGGCTCAAATTGGCCCTGAAATTTTAAGGCCGAGTGGCTCGACATGTACATGATTATATGGCCTATCTGCACATCGAGGCCACGACCCTGTTACCAGTTTCTGCACCGTTAGGTGTCATGACCCAAACGCGCCTCTCCTGAGAGCATTCAAAATGCCTGTTCGCCCGTCCACCGCTAAGGACAGCCCTAACGCCGCACTGCGCGATGTCCTCCTAAAGTTTTTCGCCGATGGACCGCACCTCGCCGCGCTGCGCTACCGCATCTGCACCAATGCCATCAAAATACCGCTGCAAGCCATCGTGCGGGGCGGCCCGCTGCAGGCTCCGCCATCTCTCCCCAAGGAAGCCGACCTGCACGCCATCGTCAGCGCCCAGGTCCACGACCACCTCTTTGTCCAAACCCTTGTTGACCAGCTCCCCTGGGATGATAGCAAACGTGCGGCAGAGTTTGTCACACTGCTGTGCTCAGACCTCGAGGATTTAGATTCCCGCGTCCGTGCCGCCGCCTTCAACAGCAGAAAGCTCGGCGGCATGCCCTCTATGACACAAGTCCGCAGGGAGCCCTCCGCCGACCTGTCGGCAGCCCTCAGCAAGGCCATTGCCGTACAGCGGGCGGGCGACGCCGGCCGCGCCGTCTCCGGGGGTCTCACCGTGCCGTCGTCCTCCACATGCCTGGTGGTGCTGCTGGTGGACACTGCAGCACTCCGCTCCGCAGAGCTCCGACCCTGGAGTGCCCCCACCGGCTCAACTTCGATTGTAACGCATACATCATCATCAGCAGCAACAGCAGGAACAGGAGCAGGAGCAGGGGTAGGGGCAGCAGCAGCAGCAGCAGGAGGAGGCGGCGGCGGCAGCAGCACCATGAGCTACACGCACCGATTCGTGCTTCTGGTGGATGGCAGCGGTGTGGGACTCTACCAGGCATGGGGCCCCGCAGACGGTAGTGGCGGCAGTAGCAGCAGCTACAACTGCAACCCCTCCAGCGGTCGCAGCAGTAGCACCAGCATTAGCAGCAATGGCGGCAGTGCTGGGGTAGACAGCAGCAGCAGTTACACACTACACGACTGGTTACAGAGCCGGCAGCAGCAGCAGCAGCAGCAGCAGCAGCGTGCATCATCACCAACCGCAGCGCCCTCCGCCGTTATGTCGTACGAGGAGGCAGCTGCCTTTGCTCGTACATTGCATGAGTTTTGCGAACGATTGACCTGGGATGAAACCGCGAATCGATTGTACCGCCAGCTCTTCGGAGTGGACCTGGCCGCGAGGGTGGCAGCTCAGGCGGAAAAGGAGGGTGCAGGAGGAGGAGGAGGAGGGGTGATCTCACTGCCAGGACGTATTCGGAGCTGGGTGCGCATTCTTGAAGTGCCGTACGTTACGGCAGCGCGTATACGAACCAATGCGAGGCTCTTCATGTAGGAATGTACTGATGGACGGACATACTTGTACGGATGAACAGACAGACAGGGAGACGGACGGACAGACAGGCGGTAGGGGTTGAGGTCTGAGAAGGAGTGGGAGGAGTGGGAGAAAAGAGGTAAGGAAAGCCCAACTAAGTTCCCGGATGCGGTGCGGTAATGGTGGTGGTAATGGTGGTGATTGTGGTGGTGGCGGTGCTAAGGGTCTGTGGTGTCGCATGTCGGTCGCACGGTATCCGCCGTAACCTGAAATTCATTCATTTGTTCGTTTGTTTCGAATATACGTTGCTTTCTACGTTGCAAATACGGGCCAGCCACGGACAACTACAGCCCGGGTGTGCGCGGGGAAGAGGAGAAATAACCCCCACCCCGCCAACCACAGGAACCGGGTTTATCAGGGTTGGAAAAACTTGCGATGCGACGATGGAATATGGTTGTGGTTGCGGTAATGGTGGTGAATGTGAGAGAAAGGCTCTCCAAACAGCTTGGTCTTGGGGAAGCGTGTGCGTGTGCGTTTATGTGTGTTTTGTTTTAGCGGTTAGGGTCGGTTGGGGATTTCCTAATGTGGCTTTCTTTCCATAGCCCAAGTCCTTAAAAGCCCCCTGCCCACCTGCCAGCTGAGGCAGTATGTGTTACGAACTAAACCCTGTTAAGTGACACACGTACAGACAGACATATGCCCCACAGGGCTGTGGGGCATCATCACACACACACACACACATTCACTTCTGGACCTATGACGGCGTGTCTCCAAGAGGTGAGGCTGTCACACGTGGACGACATCATCACCACTGCGCCGCCAGCGCGGTGGCTGCACACCGAAGATGTGGGAATCTCCAGTTCCCACGCAGACGTTCTTACACACGTCCATGCTCAGGGACCCACAGGACAACATACATGCTCACAGAACATGTACCCATACACACAAGTACGAGTCCCTCATTGTCGCGGTCTTGCCAGCCGAACACACACACACACATATATATATATTGTACTCTTTACAGTGAAGGAATGGATTGGGGATTTGCAAGAAGAAGGGGTAAGAGCAAATGGACCTGGGGTTTGTTACGGCAGGCGACAGCGAAAGCAGCCGTACAGTACGGCACCCATATCAGCAGTAGCACCATCAGCATGTAAATGGTGACATTGATAACCTTTTGGCAATGACGATGTCGATCGCCAGTACCCCTACCCCTGCCCCTACCCTTACTACCCCTGCCACTAAACCCGCAACAATGTATCTGTGTGTGTGTCTGTGTGTGTTACGTGGTCTTGGGTTGCGTTCCCCGTACCTGCAAACCGCCCAATACGAGCCGTGGCCTCAAGGGCTGCCAGATCGCCTAAAAGCACCATCCTACCTCGCACAATGTATCTGATACGCGCGCTCCTACCCCCCCCCCCCCGTCAACCCCCCAGACCCCGCCCGCGGCCTCTGCCACTATGTTGAGTTCAAATTACTCTGCGCCAGCCTACTCCAAACTCCTTAAACGCTCGTCAGTGCATCTCTCCAGTCTAATCAAGGTGTCGTACAGCACCATATCGTGCTCGCTCAGCACCCGCATCATTGCAGGGGCCCGATGTGCGCAGAACTGGCGGGGCGGCACGGCGGCCGGGCAAGTGGGGTGTGCCACCCCCCAAAACGCGAATGCGGCCGCGCAGGAGGGGGCCAAAGACAAAAAAGGACGACGCAATAGGGAACAGCACACCGGCAGATATGATGCAGAGCAGCAACCGGCCGATGGCGATGGTGGGTCCAATCGTTGGGTGAACACATCGCAGTGCTTGCGCGCCCTAAGCGCGGGGCGCACATGTCTTCTGCGCCGTACAATGCAGCTCACTCGTTGTCGTACATCCCAACAGCAAGGTCATGTCAAATAGTTTGCTGCAAGCAGCATAAGCTGGATGGTGATGATGATGATGGAGATGAAGATGAGAATGCGAAGTGAACGACAAAGGAAGCGCAGTCAGTCAGGCCGCACGACCAAGTCAAAACGCAAGGCGCTGAAATGTTGAGTTCAAATATTGGTTATTCCCTAACACAACCAAAACTGCTTTGCCCCAGAAAAAAATTACTGGTTCCTGTCCCGATTTGGCCAGGAATCTAAAATTAGATTCACTCGTCTCCCGTACACACTCGGCCTTACTTGTACATTTGCAGTACTGCAAAAAAGGAATGCACTCCGACATCGCCGGTGCGCGCAGGCTGAAAGGGCATAGGCTCCGTTTCTCGTTGGGATGCCACGATGATTACAAAGAGGGCCGAGCGACTTAAGCCAGCTAACAACCTACAAGATGTAACAATGATGACATAACAAACTAAACAACAACAACGACTTAAATAGTTATCCAGAGCCTAGGCGGCGCCGGAAGGTCGTACATTATCCGTATCTCAAATGATCGTCCACGAGTAAAGTTAACGACTTAACAACTAACAAGAAAACCTAACATGCCCCCCTGCTTAGCTCAAGCATCGGCCTCGATGCGACCAAAGTACAAACTATGCTAAGTCGTGCGCCGCTCCGATTCCCTGAACGAAATCGGTACCAGGCTAACGAGGGGAAGGCAAAAGGGAACCGGAGTCAAGGCAAAACCTTCCCCGCACTGGATACCGGCCTAAATAAGGCGCACGACACCTATACTTGCCGGTCTGAGGAACCGGTATATATCCCAACGAACGTGTCCAAAACATCCACAAAGAGTACGCAAACCAAAAGCCTAAGGCACGGAAAGCAAACTCGGTGGATGACAAAAGAACGCAAGAGAACGCGAAAATACACAACATGCAACACGCAATACCCCGAAAAAAACAGAAGTCAAGACACGACACGCGCAAAACTGAGGCGAAATAACCCAAACTGAAACACACAGGACACGAGTCACACACAACACACATCCTA
>NW_003307622.1:194291-229926 GCF_000143455.1 Volvox carteri f. nagariensis
TAGTGTCGGCGTGGTCGTACGGTGACTCCAGTGTGATGGGCACGGCGGGTGGAGCTGGAGGACGACGGTGAGAAGGCTGGTGATAAGATTAGCAACAGTAGGTTGAGGTGAAGGGCAGGCCGATGGTTGGGGCAAAGGTGCTGGATGGGGACTGGAGAAATGAACGATGAGAGTTCTGACAGACTTGAAGGCGATGACGGATGGTTGGCAGAAGATGGTGAAGGATGGGACGAGGTGGAAACGGGGTGAAGGGTGGTATCAGGGAACAGGGTGGGGGATGAAGACGTGAGAGTAAAAGGGTGTAATCGCTGTTCGCCTGGAATGCTCCCGTCGTTGTCGAGGTTGCAGCTGCACGAGCACACTTGCAGCCGGCAAGACGGGCAGGCTTACGGACGATTTTCGCGAGACGAAGAACGTTGGTGATGACGACGAAGTAGGTGACGACGGAGACGACGAGATAAGAGGAGACGAAGACGACGAAGTAGGTGACGATGGAGACGACGAGATAAGAGAGGACGAAGACGGTGCGCGAAAGCATCCAGTCGCTGTCCACCCGGTGCGCTTCCGTCGTGGAGGCTGCAGCTACACGAGCACGCATACAACCTACATGGCGGGCGGGCTTACTGGCGATCTGGGTTAGGCGCGAAACGTTGAACGGTGACGGCGGCGGGGTGTCAGACTCGGCTGACCGTTGCACAGCAAAACGCACCGGCAAGCTGTGGCTAACCTGTTCTGCCGGTGGTGGCTTAAAGGCCACGTTGACGGGATCGAGGCGAACGGCGGCGGCGGCGGGGTGGGTCGGCGCGGCGGTGCTGGTCATCGCGGCAAGGCTGGGGGCTGTCTGAACTGGAGAGAAAGGTGCGTCCACGGTCGTTGTCCTGACGACGGCGGTCGGAATTGTCGGTGCGAGTCGGAGAGGGGGAGGGGGAGCGGGAGGGAGAGCGGTTTGCGGTTCGAGAGGTGGTGGAACGAAAGGGCGAGCGGTCGTTGGGGCGGGAGCGTCCACGGAAGGGCGAAGGAGGCCTGGAGGACTGCTGGCGTACCAGGTGAATAAGGTCCGGGCACGAAAGCTTATCATGGAACTCCGATCCGCACTGCAAGCACCGGCCCGCGTCCTGACGTTGGTGGCGGAGCTGGGCGGGTACGTTGATGGTGCGGGTGCCCTGGGGTAGACGGACCAGGGCGGCGGAGGTGTCCATCGGGTCGTTCCGGCGATGATCCCGTGGTCGAGGCGGAGAGGGGTCGTCGCGGATGCGGTTGGCAGCGTCGCGCCCCGTTGAGATGGTGAGCGCGAGGTCGATTAAATCCTGCAACCGCATATAGGAACCCAAATGGCGAAGGCGCGAGAAGAGCTCCTCCCTTAAGTCGGCCCGTAGTCCTCTCGCAAAGAAGAGGACATGGTCTTTCTCGTGACGATAGGACAGGTCAGCCATAAGTTGTTTGTATTTAGCGATATAGTGTTGAAGAGAGTTTGGTCCCGAACCCTGCTTCAGACCAAACATCGCAAGCTGCGCGTCCAATTCGCGTTGAATTACCGGGGCCAAGGGAGTGACGGCTTGAAGGACGGCCTGGTAAGATGTAAAACGTGTGGCGGGGTCCGCGTTGAGGCGCCTTAGACTGTCGCCCATTGATCCGCGAAGAACTGAAAGGGCGATTTTAGCAGCCTCCGGACTATCCTCGGGGACGCCGGCCATATCCAGGTTGTGTCGCATTTGGATGTCCCAGCCCCCGATGTCTGCACGGGGATCCTTGGGGTCGAAGGGGGGGAAGTCACGGGACACATGCAAGAGGTTCAGATGTGGCGGCCGAGGTTGGGCGATGGTAGGGAGGGGGGCGTAAAGTCCGGGATGGGGCTGTTGGGCGGTCGACCATGGGGCCGGAGGGAGTTCGGCCATTGCGGCGCAGACGGCGGAGGTGATAGCCTCCTGGAGCGAGGGGACGTAAGTAGCGGCGTCGGAGGTGGTGGGGACGGGGTCGACGATGGGGACGGTAGGGGCGGAGTGGACGATAGGGGGGATGGGAGAGGGGTCGAGCGTGAATGGCGACATGTGGACGTTGCCCGGAAGTTCCGCAGACCGTGAACGGGAGCGGTCGCGGTGGGCTTCTGTGGGGACGAGAGCCATTGGAGGATGACGAAGACGAAGATGACCAGCAAAGCGATGACGATAACGATGACGATGACGAAGGCGATGACGATGACGATGACGATGACGACGATGACGAAGACGGAGACGAAGACGAAGACGAAGACGATAAAGACGAAGGCGGAGCGAAGCGTATAGGCCGGATCGTCTAGATCGATACCAACTGAAAGGGCATAGGCTCCGTTTCTCGTTGGGATGCCACGATGATTACAAAGAGGGCCGAGCGACTTAAGCCAGCTAACAACCTACAAGATGTAACAATGATGACATAACAAACTAAACAACAACAACGACTTAAATAGTTATCCAGAGCCTAGGCGGCGCCGGAAGGTCGTACATTATCCGTATCTCAAATGATCGTCCACGAGTAAAGTTAACGACTTAACAACTAACAAGAAAACCTAACATCAACCGCGCAAAGAGGAGGTGAGAAGGCTTGTACTCCCTCCCGTGATACAAAAGTTTTTTCCATACTTTTGGCAACTGAAATAACCGACAACCAGATTGACGGAAGCCAACCGTATATTATCATTTCAAGGTGTTGCGCTACCCAGCTCAGCGCAGCAGCAGCGGAGTTCAGAGTCCTTTCAACTTTTCTACCGACGCCAAGGTCTCGCAAGAGCTCGGGTCACAAGCCGCGGCGGCGGGAGACGTCGATCAGGTTTCGCCTGCTTCGTACAATGGCTGCGGCGGCAGTAGCGGGATGTGCTGTGGCGCGACGGCGCTGGTGGTCCACGTACGGCGCAGCTTTGATATGAAGCCGCCGCCGCCGCTGTCGCCGCCACCCGCGATGACGCCAGCGTTAGCAACCGCCGCCGCCACCTCGCCGCCACGACCGGAATCTACAGTGGCGGAATTACTCTCCGCAGCAGCGCCGTATCCGTATCCCGTACTTGACCGACGTGACGATGTTTTCTTCATGAAGCCGGAGGCCCCCGCCGAACCGCGCGTCCCAAAACTGTCATTTACGATGTCGTACAAGCCGGAGCGCGGCATAGAACCATGGGTCCGATCTGGGGCCTTGGCGCGATCTACAACCTGTACGGCAGTGCAAGGACAGAAATTACGACAGCTAAGTCAGAAAATCAAATGTGAAGCGCTAATTGATGCGTACGGCGTTCGGGGCCTTATGGCAAGTAGCGTTACCTAGACCACTTGGTGCATTGCCATGGCCAGCGGGACTGGACTGCATCTCAACCAACCTAAAACTGCTCCAAGGTAAAACCTTAAATTGCTCCACAAAACCCTAAAACCCTCCCATCTCACCTCCAGTCTCATGTTCCCCTCCAGTGTCCCTGCGGGCAAGCCGTGCAGCTCGAGCATCACCTGGAAGGGCGCTACGCCGCTGGCATCCTGCAATACGACAAGGTACGGCATCGCGTAAAAAAGGCAGCAATCCGGCGGCGTACACGGCAGGAAGCGTACGGCAGTTTTTCCCATTTCCATGGCCTTCACTCCCCAATTCCAGCAGCGCCCTGGCTGCGAAAGGGGGTGGGAAGGGGGTCTAACGACGGAGGGAGGGGGAGGGGGAAAGACGAACCACACGCGATTGAAGCTGCTGCCAGGGCAAGATAGTAGCTAACGTAAAAACTGACCGAAAGGCGTCCGTGGCGACTATGACGACTGTAACCTCGGGATGACGAAGTGACGTAGATGTAGAAACTCCTACCTACCTAAGCCGCCAGAAATAAAAAGCTGAATAGTATAGCCAATCCGTAAAGTAGTAGGTGTAGAAATAGTAGTGAAGGCAGCGAGTAAAATTGTGCTGACGTAAAAGTGGCGTAAAGTTGCTGGCCAGGAGAGAAGGCTGAATTGCTGATACTGAAGGGCTGCCGGTATGCAAGTGCTCCTCCCAACCCCCCAAAAAACTAGAACGCGCGACTGACCCGACCGACCCAACTAAACTATTCCGGCTAGCCTACCGACGCCAACGCGATAAACCAAAGAAGCTCGAACCACCCTTTGGACTCACCTGGCCAGGCAGCAGGAGCAGCGGGCAAAGGCACATGCAAGGCAGAGAGATGGGAGAGTTGTGAGCAGCGGAAAAAAAGGGGGGGGGCTTTGGTCTCTAGCAGTGATGATGTGAAGGGGATCCACGTGGCCGGTCCTAACGCATTCGCTCTCATAAAACCCTAAAACCTTAAAACCTTAAAACCATAAAACCTTAAAACCCTAAAACTTTAAAACCTTACGATCCTTGGAAAACCTTAAGGCCTCTACAAACTAAGGATAGCATTACCCGGCACACCCTGACCAGAGAAAAACCGAGTAGCGGCGGATACCATGAGAGTGCCGCGAACAAACAAACAAACATACGTACATACATACATCTGAGCAGCACTAACTATGTCCTGATAAGGTTACGGTGGTTCCCTTCCCCCCTTTCCCCTCCATTCCCTCCCCCCATCCAGTTCAACCCTAGATGGTGACCCACCTGTAACAACATCGTCACAGCGTTAAGAAGCGGCAACACCCCGCGTGCCAGGACACTTCCGCCCCCTGCTGCTGCTGCTCCTCCTCCTCCTCCTCCCCCGCCACCGCCATCTCCCTTGCCGCCACCACCGCCACCCGCCTCGCCCTTTCCCCCCTTGACGCCGCCGCCGCCGCCGTTGCCGTTGCTGCCGCTTTTCGCGCCCTTCTCCGCGCCCCGGAGATCCAGTACTCGGACCCACAAGCGGAAGTGCGCCATTTCCGCCAACGACGCCATTTTTAAATCCACCACCAGCGGGCCCAGTCCGCTCTGTTCGACGTCTGCCCACAGAGGTTCCCGAGTTTGCGGAGATACCCTGGAGCGAACGACTGCCTCGCGCATGCATGGCGCGGACAGCAGCAGCTGAGGACGCGCGTAACGATGGTGGGTCGGGTGTTCAGGTTTAAAACGCGTTGTGAAAAACTTGGAAAGAAGGATGCACGGAAGCACTTCGACGCGAAAAATTGGAAAAAGCAAACAGATTATAAGTGCGGTAGCAATAAAAATAAAAATATAAAAATATATCGAGCAGGATTCAGATGAGGTACGTTTCAAAACTTAATCACTCGTAATTTACCAAACTGTACGTTGCAAAGTATCAATTTACGCGTCGGCTGCTGCTATGATTTCGGAGCAACCGCGGTAATGTGATATTGATATGGTTTCTATCGACTGTCGTTACGAGCCGTCTCCTAATCGCCAACGACTTTCCACACAAAGTCAACGACTCCACGAACCGCCAACTCCCAAAACGTCCCACCTGGGGACTTGGGAACTCCGCCGACACCGACACCGCCGACCTCCGCCTGGACCGCAACATGAAGAGACCGTGAGCCCGGAGCCGTGTGAATACGAGCCGTACCTGGTGGGATGTGTGTGTGGGGGGGTGGGGGTGGAGAGGTGTGTGTGGAGAGATGTGTAGAGGCAGACAGACAGACAGACAGACAGACAGTTCATAACAGCTCAACAATATGGAGGCAGACCGTCGTGGTACAGACCGCCAGCAAAAGAAAAAACAGCCAAACAGACAGATGTACGGACAAATAAACACACTGACGGACTCTCGTACGCTCGTTCGTACATGTGCATAGGGCTGGTGGTGGGGATGCGCCTGCAGACCTCCAGCGCGAGGGGCGCCGCCCCCGGTTGCCCCGGAGGGGTTCATCGAGCCGCCCCCGTCCGGGGTGATGGCCAGGTTGCCACCACTCGGGCCCTGACTGCGACCGAATCCGGCCGCCGTCTCGTCCACGGTGGTTCGCCAAACCGTTGGTACGACAAGTGCGGCACCAATGGGTTTGTGGTCCGAGGTAGCGATATCCGAGGCGCTGAAGTACGACACAACTCGGATCTGCTTCAGAGGCAGATTAGATCTGGGCGCAGTGTGCGAGGAGGGGGGGGGAAGAGGGCGGGGGGAGTGGGTTGTCGTCGTTTTAGGTTCCTCGTTGTTGATGTTGTTACAGGGTGGTTAAGCTTCACTGGTGGCCTCCTTCCCGAGGCAATATTTCCCTCCTTATATTTTGGGTACACATGAGGTTGGAGGTTGGAGGTTGGAGGTTGGAAACCCGAATGTGACGAATGGGGACGAGCAATGTTTTTCCAATCAGTATGCTAGTACCACTGGGTGGGGTACTTCATTTGTTCTTATTAGTAAACTTATAGTAAAGGAAATTTAGAGAGGTGTGCTTCGCCATCGACTTGTCCACACCTTCATCCTTCTATCCCCCCATCCGTCCAGAAGAAAAAAAAGGGGGTTGCCTAACCAAGCTTTGTATGTCACACGCGGTTGGAGTATGCATGTGGGTTATCTAGAGCTGCGTGTCCAGGACGTGAGGGCTGACGCCTTCCCCCGCCCGCGCCACCACCACCACCACCACCACCACCACCAAGTTAAGCAGGTGCAGGCAAGGAAGCGGCACGGTCCCCCGCCTAGCAGCCACAGCTCATACCGATAGAGGACGCGGTCGCAGTAGGCTGGGCTCCGCTGGGGGGTGTACTCGTGGCCACGCCGTCGCAGCACCTGTAAGGAAAACGTGTGTATGTGCGTGTGTATGTATATATGTATGTATGCGTGCTTTAATAATCTAGGTCTGAGCCGCAGGCAATAGCTGGCGGAGATGGCGGGCGTGCATATGTATGTATGCATGTATGTATGTATGTGTGTGCGCTCACAGATTGGATTGAATCAGGTTGTACGACACGAGGGAAATCGTTTTTTGAAAGGGTGAATCAAATCAGGAGAATCAAACCGCAGCAGATTCGAATGATTCGACACGCTCGCAAACTGGCCGTACTTGTACGACGGCTTCCCTGTACAAACCGTACCTTGAAACTTGGCTCGAAGTTGATAGGGCCCTCTGTAAACCCCAGGAAGGCGCGTTTTGCCGTAATCTCCCGCCGCAACTGGTCCACCTGTCGTAGATATACACATGTACGACATGTTTACACGACATTTACTCGGATCAGAAGCAAGTAGAAGCAAGAGGCGGCATCATCCTTGTCCGCGTCAAAGCACACCCCGCGGCATTCCGGTGCTGTTTGTGTGTTTTGCACCATATCGACCACATCACATCACACTCCTAGGACATCCCAAACCCACAGACACAGACACAGACACAGACACAGACACAGACACAGACACAGACACAGACACACAGACACACAGACACACAGACACACAGACACACAGACACACAGACACAGACACACAGACACACAGACACAGAGACACAGACACAGAGACACAGACACAGAGACACAGACACAGAGACACAGACACAGAGACACAGACACAGACACAGACACAGACACAGACACAGACACAGACACAGAGACACACAGACACAGAGACACAGAGACACACAGACACACAGACACACAGACACACAGACACACAGACACACAGACACACAGACACACAGACACACAGACACAGACACACAGACACACAGACACAGAGACACAGACACAGAGACACAGACACAGAGACACAGACACAGAGACACAGAGACACAGACACAGACACAGACACAGACACAGACACAGACACAGACACAGACACAGACACAGACACAGACACAGACACAGACACAGACACAGACACAGACACACGCTCTTGCACCGCCACCACCGTCACCACCGACAACATTTTCACCCCACACCCACCTCCAGCAGCTTCGCAAACGCCCCTTGCTGAACCTCCGCCACCAGAGATGCGAAATCCTGCTGCGTGGGGCTCTCTGTGGGCGTGATGGCCTGCTGGCCGTAGTCTAGCCTGATGGGCGGCGGGGGGGGTGAAAGGGGGTGAAAAAGGGGGTGAAGGTGAAGCGCAGGGGAGGGGGGGATAAGAACAGGCAGGGTGGGGCGGGGGGGTAGGGAGGTAAGGAGGAAGGGGGGAAGAGACAAGAGGGCATGTAGGCTCGAATTTCATAAGGGGGATGTGACCCATGAGCCCCGCGCCATGAGAAACGCAAAAGGTTAAAACGTTGATTCGTTGGATTGCTTTCCTACAGTGAACAACGTTGCCTGTCTATAGGAATCGACAGTGTGAAGTTGCTATGCGGACATGCACAGACACAGACACAGACACGCAATCACGCAATCACGCACTCTTTTTACACAACGCATACATACCACGTAACCCCAGGTGGTTTGGGGAGTACCGGGCTAAAAATAAATGGCAAGTCTGGACTTCGAATCCCAGAGTCGGCATCTAGCTTTTTATTATCTTTCGCATCTTCCGATAAAGATGCGGGTTCGGGTCCCACAGCTGGTTTCCTCCCTCCCCCCCCGGGTGAAGCAGATCCGGGTGTCGAATGCTGAAATGTGAAATGAGACACTTTGTTCCTCCACTGCGCTGGGCGACTGGGGAGTGGGAGCTTACCATGAAGATCTATGCACTGCCACAGAGCTATGGTGGAGGAATATTTCTGTTGTATAGGACCTGGACCAGGCTGCATACCAGATGTTGGTTGATTAACGAAACCGGGCAACGAAACACACATACACACACATACGCACACATACACACACAGTCATGCTTGTCTGTACCGCGCTTCATCTCGGTTCCCTCTCTTCCTACAATTTAGTACAGTCGTACAGTCGCACAGTTGTACTGCATTTACCGGTAGTTGAGGTCACCGACCCAAATCACGTGGTGAAAGGCGGTCAGCACGTCCATATTGGAACCTTGCCAGTCGAGCTTGAGGCCCCGAATAATGTCTCGGTAATTGTTGTTGCGCGCACTGCAAAACATAAAAGCAGACCGAAGCCAGATGCTCCTCGTTTTTTTTACACGTGCAAACACATGTGCAATAAAATATATTGTGCGTGTAGACAGCAAAAAGATTTCTTCTTGGGTCGGTCAGATATTAAAGCAGTTTCGTATCCCTCTTGCTAACATGTTTTCTCTTTTGGCAAATTGACGAGATCTGCCCCCGGATATGGAGTTTAGCTAGGACGATAGTGCTTAATACATAAATACATACGAGTGGACCGTACATGCCTCCACAGCGTTCCCCCCCTGGCCCCCACTCCCAAACACATTCGAAACACAAACACACATAAATACACACAGACACACACTCGCACGGCACGCAAAGGTCTTCCATATGACCGGGGATGTGTGTGGGTGTACGGGACAGACATTACCGCAATGCCGTACCGTGTACGATCTTGATGGGCCGCCAGGTGGCTGTTCACGAAAGCAATAGTCGTCTCCCAAACTCTCAAGCTGATGCCCACTCCCCCCTATGGCGGGGGGGATGAGGTACAGACAGCAAAGGAAACATACAGACATACATCGTTAAACATACAGACACACAGAAAGACATTCAGGTGCTGTCGGGATGAAGACGACTCTCCGCTGTCGTGTTACTTTCTTGACGACAAAGCAGTTCCCGAGAGGAACGATATTATTATTGATATCTTTGCAAACAATTGCGAGATTATGGGTTATCGAGGATACCGAGGGTCATTTGAAACGACGTTACCTCATTCTATGGGACAGCCCTCTTTCTAGTGGTGCCAATCGCAGCAAGATAGGGGATGGAATATTGCCGAAGCGTGTTAGACCTATATAATACATGTAACAACCATCAAACGAAAGCGTTAATTATTGCAACAAATTCAACTCTTGACGGTCAAACTGGACGGCAACTGTACTTCGTACATATGAAACTTACATACATATATACTTACATACCAGCAATTACGCCGCCAGGTCCGATTCGCAAGAATTTTAGTCCCCGACTACAAAAATTGCTTGATAAGAAATATCCTCCGCCCTACCAGTAACTCCACCGCAAAACATGCGATGTGACGCATACAAGTGAGACTCACACGTAGATGCGCATAAAAGCATAATATTCCATGCTGCGTTGTACGGCGTTGTACTGCATTACAGCCCTTACCTTGTTCGTGGCCACACCCGCCACCCCGGTGGCTTGCTTCGACGTCCGCACGTCCGAGATCGCGGCGTACACGTCGTTACGCGCAAAGAGCAGCAATCGGATCTGTCCCATGTGGGCCGCGGCGACCAGGAAGTATCCAGGACCAACCGCCTCCTGCAAACGGTTTAAGCCAAGTGTAATCAATCGACCATCATCTGTTACCTTTCACGTTATCCCAAAGTTAAGAGAGAGTACATCTATTATGAATTAAATATATAAAAATGTAAAATCTTTGCTTGGGAACTTTGGATCAAACCGCCAAGAGACGAGTTAGGTTTACGGTATGAAAAAGGTTTCGCACCTCGGTTAGTTTATGATGGTCAATAAATGATAATTTTCATCAATCATGGCAATAGAGATACTTAGACGGCTATGAAAGAGAAACCTAACGCTAGTGCGCAAACAACCAACACAAACTAAATTGCTGGTCATCTGGCGCCACACAAAGCACCCCCAAAGCATATAAATATTATATCTAACAATCTGCTCACCAGCGCCATCGCAGCCTCTCACCTTGAGCCGCTCTTCCCACAGGTCCCGAAACTCGCCGCCCACTTTGGCCATATCCGTCAGAACACCCTTGCTCTTGTACGTTTGCTGTGTGACCTTGCCCTGAGGTGCGTTGCTGCGCAGGTTGCCGCCGCCGCCACCGGCACCGCCTCCGGGGGCCCCGCCGCCCGCGCCGGCAGGGGCGTTGCTCAAGCTGGGCCTTGAAAACATCCCTATGCTGTTGGCGCTGAGGGCCGCGGCTGCGTGGCTCGAGCTGAAGGACCCATCAGCCGTGTTGGCACCGGCGGCGATGGCGGTGGCCACATGAGGCGGCCAGCCGGCCTGTGATATGTGTGTGTATGTATGTGTGTATATGCATGTGATTTTTGGTGGAAAATTGGTTGTGTGGTGTGGGCGAAAACACGGGGAAAAGTCGGGTGAGAGAGGTCGTCAGGACAAAACTCGTGCAGGTTTTTGGTGTGGATAGGGTGTGATGGCCTCCCCCCCACTAGCCGTTGGTTTTGTGTATAGGGAAGTCCAGGGGAGGGGGGACGCGAAGCAAGACCTGATGTGCTACGGACAGAAGGAGAGCCCGAAGTGCACCGGGCCAGTAAGCACTTCAGTAACCCCCCACGTGCGAACAAAATTCAGGAAAAACGTGTAGGAAAACCTAAAGGGGAGGGACTTAAAACAACAACAATAACAATAATAACAACAATAATAATAATATTAATATTAATAATAATAACAACAATAACAATAACAATAACAATGATGATGATGATAATGATGATGATGATGATGATGATGATGATGATGATGATGATGATGATGATGATGATGATGATGATGATGATGATGATGATGATGATGATGATGATGATGATGATGATGATGATGATGATGATGATGATGATGATGATGATGATGATAAATTACAGTGCACAGACCCATAAAGGCCGGAATTCCCTGCCTGCCCCGTCGAGGAGGTGGTGCTGCGGTCCTTCCGGGCCTCCCAGGTACACGGCCGTTCATGTTGACGACTCGGCCAATTAGGAAGTATCCAGCTAAAACCTAAAACCCACTAAAGTCCTCTAAAACCTTCAAGGCCGTACCAGGCGGTTCGTGGGCGGCTCCAATGTGCTGTGGCGGCGTCGCGACACCGCGATGCTGGTGGGAATGCGGGACAGAGGCGGGCCGCCGCTGCTGCCGCCGCCGCCGCCATCGGCTGCCCCTACAATGCAACACAGTACAATACAGTACAATATACAGTACAGTACAATACACAGTACAGTACAATACACAGTACAGTTGTCATAAAACAGTACTACGACAGCATACAAAGCGGCAAGGTCGTACTACCCCCGCACAAGTTTCACAATAAAAAGCATAGCAGCATGGAATTGCAGTAAAGCCAAGCGTCCAACCACTTTACCAGAAGCTATCAACCAACAAACCAACTTGACGGCTTTGTACGCCTGATGGCTCGTCCAAAGCGCAGGTCCCCAGATCACACAGCGTTGCTCCAGCCCAAGACCTGGCGGCCCTCTTGCCACACACATCCCGAGCACTACCCGCACCTGCTACAGACGAACTGCCGCCGGGCTGCAACGCCGACAGCTGGGGCGGTACGACAGACATCGCGCTACGCGTCCTCGCCCGCGTTGGCAACCCACGATTTGACACACGGCCTGACGGCAACGCCGGAGCAAGTGTCGTACTCGGTTCTCGTGTCGCCATGCCGCTGCGTGGCGTGCTCGTCACGCCGTCGGGGTCCGTATCATTAGCGGCGGCGGCAGCGGTGCCGGAGGGCGACGCACCGTTGCTGCTACCGCCGCCACCGGCGGCGGACGGAGGCAAAAGGACTGACAGCCGTGGGCGAGGGCCGCCGCCGCCGCCGCCGCCGCCGTGGGGCATGCCAGCGGCGGCAGCGGCTGCGGATGGGTTGCCAGACTCGGGCGGCTGACCGCTTGTGGCATTGCCGGTGCCGATGCTGCCGTGGACCTACGAATGCAGCCCCTTTTTGATGTCGTACGATCATGTACGGCAACATCGACGCTAATACATACGTTTGTCCAGTATCGCACTCATAAACGCAATACAACAACTCGGGGCACTAGCTATCGTATGAATGACACGCAACGTTAGGACTGTACTCGAAAATGCGGTACAACAGCAGCTTTGACAAGAACTAGGTAAATACGCATGCAAAGCGGCAGCGAGTACGGGACCATTGTATGTACTGGAAGGCGGCATGGTAAGCAACGGTAAGCACGGGAAATAAGCAACAAAAGTACAGAAACATACAAATGAAACGTGAAAATTGGCACATCAATCAATCTCACCCCAGAATCCATGAAAATTAGTCCGCTTTCCGCTTTGGTTGCATCTGCGTTACTGCCCCTGCTATGGTTAGCGTTGCCGTTTGTAAGGCCGTTAACTTGACCGTTGAGGTGGCCGTTGAGGCCCTGAGCATGGCCGTTGACTTGACCGTTAGCTTGACCCCTGTTTGCGTGAATACTGCTGTCATGATGATCATGGCTGCCGTACATTCCGCTGGCATACGCATCGTACACATTGGTCCCCTGTGGTTGGCAATTGTTGGCGTTTGCTCAGGTCGAAGGTCGTTGTCACTCAATCGAAACGAGACTGATATTATAAAAATGATGCGACATTCCGCACCTCTTCGTTGGAACCGCCCGCCATGCCGTACTCCTCCCCTGGCCCCTGGTTCCCCTGGTCCATAGCTCCCGCGCCAACCTTGTAAAGACACTCCTGTACGACGGTTAGTTAGTTAGGATGGCAGTTAAGCAGTTGCGCGGTCTTTCCGTTAGGGCAGGGTCAGCTGCTCACTGCCAGTTTCAGAACCCCCGGTCAGGACAGGAATGATAAAACACACATTTATATGACAGACATACAAACGACACACACCAACACCATGACATGCAACACACATACACACCCACCCACCCACCTGCACCCCAATCGCCACAAGGTCGTGCTGCAACGCCTGGACGCCCTGTGACGTACACAAGGTACGACAACGAAAGCACAGTACGGCACAAAGGTGCAGGCGTTGGTAAGCAAGTCGAGCTTGCGGCCGGCAGGGTGCGGTCTTTTCGACGGAAATGCGGCACTTCGGCACTTCTGCACTGGTGGTGGTGGTTGTGTTGGTAATGGCACTGGTCGGCGGTGGTGGTGGCGGCAGGCGGTCCTGATGGACAGAGTCGCGGGGGGGGGGGGAGGCTGCCGGTTGCCGAGTAGCCGCTGGGCGCGTGTCCGCACACGACCTATTATCTGCACAAAACCCGACACGGGACTTTCCATCACCCCCTCCCCCCCGCCCCCCGTGCAGATGCACAAACCCGTGCAGATTCCCCCCTTCTGGAGCCCCCCACCTCCCCCCCACCCCTCCCCCTCCACCCTGCCTGGAGCCAGGTGCTTAGGTCCTGCGGTGGCTCCGCATTGCCCACATTCCAGGTGCACGCCAGCACGTTGAGGGCCCTATGGACCCACTCCTGAGGGCGCAGGAGAGGGAGAGGGAGTAGTAGGAGGGAAAACACAACAACAGTCCTGAATCCGTTTTTGAAACAACACTGCCCCACAGCCTCATCGCCCCTCGCCTTATCGCAACTCCCGGCACGGCAGCCCGGATTCCCCGCGGCACGCTGCCCGCCGTTGGTTTGATGGCGCTTTGGATGCATACACACACATACACGTCGGTACGGGACACAGTTTTATCCTCTTCCTGACTGACTGCGCCATCACCACCACAACCCACCACCATCACCACGCTCATGTAAGTCCGCTCCCTCCCACCCACCCCTTCCCCCATCCCCGTCGCCTCGCCTCATCATCCCTCCCCCTCCCCCACCCCGGCCCCCACACCCCACAACAACACCCTAACCGAAGAGCCTCACCGCTGTGTAGAACAGCTGCAGCTGCACCTGACCCTTGAGTTTGCCAGCGCGTGAGCGCATCTGGTGCCACACGGGCTGAGAGTAACGCGCAGGCGAGTCAGCAATGCTCTTCACTGGCACTCGGACCTGTCCCATGAAGACTGCGTGACACGCACACGCACATACATACATAAACACATAAATACATCACCGCGTGTGTGTGCATGTGCGTGTGTATACATGTGTTTTTTTCGGGTCATTAAAAGAGGCAGGTGGCTAGGGCAGGGAGAAACGTTGGAGCATAAAACAATGCGCGAGAAATCTGAACGTGTAACGAAAGGGAGACACAAACGCAGCCAGTGTCGCACCACGGAAGCGACTTGGGGGAGGGCGGGGTATTGCACCGGATCTTGGAAAGGGGAAAAGAGGGAGAGCAAGAATCCGCATCTTGTATCGGTGTAGAGCCTCATTGGGGGATTGCAATTATGCTTTTGAAATTTTACAGCAAGTTTAGTTATGGGCTCCGAAACCTCGCTGTACGGCAGAGCTGGGTAGGGGTTTTCGTAACCCTCCCCATGACTTCACCAGGCTCTTCCCCAGACGGCGCCTAATTGTAAACGTAAAATTTTGTTTGTTTGCTAGACAACCAAGTTTATTCAATATTTTACAGTGCTGCCGAGCACGAGCACGAGCACGAGTACGAGCACGAGTACGAGCACGAGCACGAGCACGAGCACGAGTACGAGCACGAGCACGATTCATTCCAAGACCGCATTTGGGGAAGGCGTGTGCCGTACTGGTGCACCACTACATGCCCCACCTGAAGCCCCGGCATCTGTCCTGAGTCGTCCTGAACGGCCATCCTGACACGCCATCCTTTCCACCACACAATTGAAAAAATGTCACCTATGCGCGTGCGTGTGTGCGTGTGTGCGTGTGTGTGCTTTTAAACCCCAAGTCCAGAACATGGTCGGGGCCGTGTTGTGGAGGGATCCTGCGGAGACGCACCACGCTGGGCTTCATAATGTGTGTTGATGATGCTCTCTAACCGCCAACTGCAATGAAATAATATATGCCGTACCTGGCCGCCAGCAGCGCAAATGGTCGTACACCTTGACTTTCAGCTCCGCAAACGCCGGCTGAGGTACGTCAAATACGAAGAACTCGTCCCAAAACGGATCCTTGCTCTGTTGTCATAATCGCCACGACATAGACACGCACACACACATACACACCAATTAACCCGTCCCCAGTTTCCCCCCCCCCCACGGACACACATCACGGGGCGGGTGGTGCGGTGCGGGGCCGGGACGGCGATGGAAAGGGCGGGAAAGAATTAACGATGGGTCGCGTGCTCGGAACTATGGAACCAAAGAATGCCATGTGACCAAATGTCCAAGTTATCAATACCACCGCCCGAGTGACAACTCGGCATATGCCAAAACTAATTGTCAGATGTCTAAGAATTCCATTAAGTTCTGACATATGTTTTCATGCCTCGAGGGTTTGCAAATATGTATGTATGTATGTGTGCATGTGAGAGAAGATCCGTGTGAAGCTCAACATTGCCGTACTTGCTTCCTCCGTACATGTCGTACGTACCTTCATAACCGCTTTGGATGTGTATGACTTGCCCTCGCACGACACCACCGCGTATGGGTCAATCTGCTTCTCTTCTTTCGACCGTCCCAGGTCTGTGGCTTGCAGCAGCCGTACAGCCAAGCGTGCTCGCTCCACACGCGATTTGTTACCAGCCCTGCATCCATAAAATCGTACGGCGTGTCGTACACTTGTGGCCTCTTACACATATTCCCGTTGGCGGCAGGACAACCTAGTACGAGTTTGCAGATCTAGGAAAAGGTAACAATTTTTGCTTTTATATGCAATATTTATTTTGCGCAGATCGCGTCCTTCAGACCACCCGAAAACGGTTTCATCTTCAGATTTTTATCTTTAAATTTTCAAACATTTTCGCAACTAGGGTGTCGGCGGTCTACACCACGTCCACCCTATCACACCCACACGTGGTCTGCTCCCATTCACTATTCAACGAGAAGTCCGAATAAAAAGCCGCATACGCGTCCAGGAGGTCTCCGGCCTGCGACTGCCCTCTCACCAAAGCATGAGTCCCTGCTCAGTGCCCAGCCGCCCGCCGCCGCCGCCGCCGCCAACATCAGGCAGGAGCAGTTTTTCCGTGCCGCCGCCGCCGCCACCGCCGCCACCGATATGGAGGAGGGAGCTACTGCCGCGAACCTCCGGATGCCGCGAGGCCGGGCTCCCCGCTACTGCCGCCGCCATCGCTGACGTGGCTGAGGGCCGTCGCACGGCCACGACACCGTTACGTGTGCCCGACTGCACCTGCATTTATAACATGAGAATGCGAAATGATCGCAATGTACACCAGTTGTGGAACTGAACAATAGTGTACAGCATTGCACGATAATCGGTACCGGTTTTGGGCGGCTTAGGAGGCGCGATGGAGCGACAGCAAGGGGAACCAGACACGTGCAGTTCGGACAGGCTAAGTATCGTACTTGCTGTACAGCAGGCCCTCATCCTAGCACGCATCATGTATATATCGGCAGTTATTCGCTGACTCGTATCTGCTGACGTGTACTGTCGAAGTACAGGTGTTTCCGTCGTACCTGGTAATCGCCATGTCTGTTTGCAAGCGTTTCGTCGGCCAGGTCGTTCAGCAGTTCGGGATTCGACATTAGGGCAGGTCCTCCGGGAAGGGATGCTGTCGTACCGTCCTCAGCCCCCCGATCGCTGGCGCCGCCGCCATTATTCGTACACAACCTCTCCTCCTGGGCCGCCACCGCCGCCGCCGCCGCCACCACATCGCCGTATGAGCGAATGCATGGAACAAAACATCACACCTTACGAAAAAGTTGGATGTTTGGGAATGTCAACCCCCATTTCGTTGGGCAAACACGTTTAACAAACAAAAACATGAAAACGTTCGCCAATGTAAGGCCTCTTTGGTGCCTATCGCCACAAAGTTGGGCGAATTCCAAGCATCTCAATTACAATTGCACGTTTGGTCCGACGCCAACCGACATACAATTGAGGCCCAATAATAATAATAATAATAATAATAATAATAATAATAATAATAATAATAATAATAATAATAACAATATAATAATAATAATAATAATAATAATAATAATAATAATAATAATAATAATAATAATAATAATAATATGCAAATGGAGGAATTGATCGTAACGGATTCAGCTGAAGCTTTTTTAACTCCAGTTTTGCCTTAGCAATCTGCCAAAACGGCTTTCAAACCAAACGGCGGCGCTGCCGTTGCCGCAACCACCAACCGCGCCGCCGCAGACGCTGCTGCCGTACGCCTGCATCCCCCCGGGTCAACGTACCGATCATTTCCCTACTGGCATCTGAATTCCCCCCCGCCTGCAGCCCCAACACGCCCCCTCCCACACAGCCTCCGAAACCAAGCACCCCAACACAGGATTCCGAAACCAAGCCGTAGCCCTGACCGAACACACATCACAAACCACACACCACGCACCTGCAGGCTGCTTCGGCCGCTGGCCCGCCTGGCGCTGCCCAGCAGGCTCAACACCATGTCCGTGCCACGGTTTGCTCCCACCGTGTCGGACATCCTGCGCGCCTTCTCCACCGCCCTGGCCAGCAATTCGTCCTGCTCTGGACTGACAAGGAACATCGTACTGCGCCGCCGGATCGCGCCCGCTCGACTTAAACGTGGCGGAGTTTGACCGGCAGCTCCCCCTGCTGCTGCTGCTGCTGCTGCTGCTGCAGTGGCGGTGCCTGCCGTCGCCTCTGGCTGCTTCCCCGGGTTTTCGGATTGCGGCCCTTCCTGTTGTCTTTGTTGTTGCTGCTGCCACTGTTGGGGGGGGATAGGGTTGTGAGAGTTTCGTGGCTGCAGTTTTGTGGTCGGGGGATGGTGGTCATGTTGCGGGGCGCTGGCGTTCACGGGTCGCCGTGGTACGGCGGCTGCGGCTGTGGCGTTAGCGCCGGCTTCGCTTGTTTGCCGTGCAATTCTGTCGCCGTCAGCAAAGCCTCCGGCGGCGCTGGCGTGATCGCCCTGCTTGGCGCCGTCACCGCGGGATGGGGCACTGTGCGGATGGGTGTGGTGGTGTTGGTTGAGGTAGTTGAGGTAGCTGTTGGGGCGGTTGAGGTGGTTTCCAAGCCGCTCGTTGTCCTGCGGTGCTGGCTGCTGCTGCTGCTGCTGCTGCTGCTGGTGGTTCGGCAGCAGTAAGGTATGAAGCGACTTCCGTGGGTGGTGCTGGTGTTGGCCTTGATATTGGTGCGGATGTTGGTGGGGTGCGTGGAGCTGCTGTTGCGTGTCGCCATGGCTGCAGCCGCCACCGCCGCTGCAGGTGCTACCGTGGATGTTGGCGCCGCCGCCGCCGCCGCCGCCGCCACCGCCACAGGCACATACCCCGTGCTCCCAGGATTTCCGGTCCGTATGAGCCTGCTGGCAATATCCACGACGTCTGATTTGGGCCGACGAATACTGTGCTGGTGGGTATGGAAGCTCTTCTTGGTGCATTTCTGCGTGAGGTGCGACTTTTTTGCCAGGGCACACTTAAGAGTGCTTAGGAGCAAACCTGCACCCTGTTGGAGTTCCTGACTCGGAGGCTGGGGAGGCTATAGGGTTGCGGATTCCTGATGGAGGCTGGGGATTGCACCCTTAATTTGCCGTACATTGTACGGACAGTACGGACAGTTCAACAAGACTACGAAATCCAGATTTGCCTGGAGAATTTTAAGTTCACGTTTCAGATGCAAGTACTCGGGCTCTCCCCCGAACTTGAAACTTTGACTTGCCTGGCAGGATGCCAATTGTTGCGGAAGAATTGCATCCTCGACGCAACTTGAACTCCCGTCCAAACAGCCAACTTCCTCTAAGAGGAGTTCAACAGCTGCTATGGCGTCCTCCAGCTATGGAAAGTTGTTCGGGGGGATTCAAGGGGTTGTCCATGTCAGTCGTCCGGGTTGCCGTTCAGCGGAACCGCGGACTAAGTGAGAAAGTGTACCGGCGAGGCGTTTGAAGGAAACAGATACTTCAATGATAAACTAGCGGCCTAAGCGCATTAGTATACCACGCAGTGCCGCTTGCAATTGTCACCATGCCAGCTGATAAAGACGGACGGGCCATCGCTCGGAGGACCCACGCAATCAATCCCCAAATCGAATCATTTTCCTTATTATCGTAGAACAAAGCTCTCACCAATCTCTCTTCATCCGCCTGTTCCATAGCGGACGGCCTCCACTCCAGGCTTGTGGACTCGCATATCACAAGAGTTTCACCTCATTTCAACTATGAAAAATTACTGGTATCTTGTCAGCTTGTCTACAGCGAGCTGTACTGTCAAAACAAAGATGTTATCAGAACATCGCCAATCATTCTTCGCATCACCCTTATCGGTATGTGCTGTAAGCGTCCTTATACCTTGACAAGGCCAGCGCGTCAATGAGCGGCCAGAAAACCCTATACACGTCTCACCGTTGGTACTGCAATAACTCTGCGTAAGCTGCGTACCGGTGGAAAGCAACAGCGAATAAATGAAACTGGTGCTCAGTTAACTTTAAAACAAAGCTATCTGGAGCTCGTCGACGTTTACAATCCAGAAGGGTTCCAGTACGACTTCCTGTTGGCCGCTCAGCCGCCAAAAACCGTGCAAAACAGGTGGTTGCACCAAAGACTTTTATGCATGTTGATCATAGAAAACGACTTTTTATAAGACTTCAGCCGGTAATGGTTATGCCTTCCGATAGTGCCAAACTCTGTATAGATATGTTAAGCTGGCCTTTGGCCGTCCGCATGATACCAGTTACGGATTCCTGGATATATGCATGCCACCTCTTCCATCAGCATTCCTTCGAGCTGCGAACCCTTTTGAGGTTCTTTTGAGCTCCAATCGACCGCGTGCTTTTATCTACCGACATCTACCTGCCAGGCGGAAAAACGGACGCTCGCGCGCCGCCTCAATCGTTCGCAGCGGCAATATGAAACCCTGAAAAACTCCGCAACATACCGCGCATGAACGCATCGCGCTCATGAAAAATGACCGGTGCAAATCGTTTACGGGACATCCTCCCCTGCTCCGTTCCCGTTCTCCATACGACTCCCCCAACAGCAGGTACACCCTACGAAATCTCTCTTTTTACGGGATAGAGAACTGACTGCCAACATTTGTATACCAACACAATCCTCGCTTAGGTACTGGTGATAGGCCTGCATAGGCTTCCCTGCTTTGGGCAGTTGCGGCGGCTTTAGTGCGTCAGCTGCGTTTCACAGATCGGCCGATCTCCAGATGAACACAATGCAGTGCCGGGCTGCGCTGTCTTTGGAGACGGTTTTTTTGCATATGTAATGTACATATAGACAATGATACCACGCGCGCAAGAGTTTCCTTATATTTCCAGTCGGAGCGTTCTGCTGCACGAGGAGCCTGTAGCCCTCTGTACTTTATGCACCCTCGCGCACTCGTTCGCTCCGCAGAAATTCGTTGTTGCAAACCTCCAGCCTCCCACCAAGTAAGATATATTATACACCCGATGCTGCCCTGTATTCTCTGTTGGAAGGACTAAATAAGCGGATTTAAGGTAGCTGTTCGTTGGCAGCAGCTTGTTACGCCGAAACAAATCTGAGTGCTGTGAGATTTCAGCATGAATTTTGCTTCACAGACTCATTTTGCCTCAACAGCTGGCACGGTGTCTGACGCGAATGGGAAAAAACATGGCACTGCATCCTGGCGGCTGGAGTCGCCAGGCGCAGAGCGCCCCTTGGGTCCGCCTCTGCGAACCTTGCCACAACGTATGGCCATCGGCGAGACACACCGCTTTTTATCTGCATAACATGAGACCAAAATGATAATAGCGTGTTGTATGGCATTACACCATCGAAGACCGGCCTCCTACGGCTGTTGTAAGAGCAAGCTGTTAGTGCTAGAACAAGACTGCGACGAATTGCGTACCAAAGATTGTAAGTTACTTTTTAAGCCTATGTGGTGAAAATCCTAGGTCTGTCATGTTTTGGTTTCGACGGGGTTCAAAGCCATCAAAGGTGCGAAAACGGTTGCACTACCGGCATATGCCTATTTGTATAGCAGGCTTATAATTGGTTACACGCAATGCTATATCTTTGACTTATAGACACATTCTTGAAATTCATATCTCTGTCTCTTATCGAAGAGAGTGCGTACCTTGTCAATAACTGGCCTTATTAACAATTTACAATTGCTTTTACCTGACTCGTTTAAGATGTTTAGGCTTTAGTCCATTCAATGAAGCAAGAAATTACCTTGTGGGCTTAACTCGGCTTTGTCCCTTTAAACAAGAATCTAACGTTTTCTGTAATCAACGCGAGCAATGGGTAAAGGAGGCGGTTGTGGTGCAAGCAAGGCGGTGCGGGTGCCAAGTGACATTGCACAGCCCGTGGCACAGGTGCGTGGCATTGAGGTCTCGTCCAAAAGCCTGAGAATTCCCCCCAATATAAACATACGCAAACAAGGCCACTATGCCTCCTTACGTGCTGGACGAACATGTTGAGTCGCAGTTAACAAAGTCTCTCTCCGATGGTGTTGGAGCCGTGCAAAACCTTGTCCACCACCGCTTCTTCCAACCGTTACCTTTTCAGCGTCGCATCCCCTTAAGCTTGGTGGCACTGACTCATGCTTAAGTCAAAGCACATGGTTGGCGAAGGGCTGGGTATGGCATTGTATTGTGGACCTTGCTTTCCTCTTCCACAACCTCCCTCCCACCACTCGTCCTCCTCCTCCTCCTCCTCCGCCACCATACACATGTCCATCCCAAACTACATCTCGCGCCTTTGCGGTTTTAAATCACATACACACATACATACGCATAGATACATACATGCATACGCACGAACACTCCGACTCGCGCACGTAAGCATTTTACGCAAATGTTCCCGGACACGTGCGCTTGCCAACTAACTATTGTTTACTGTTGGGTTTCAAGGAGGATGACGAACACGAGGTCCGCAACCCTGACACCCAATTGCCAAACAGGAGGAGGACGATGAGGCGTTCTGGCACTTGTACGTCAGTTGGACTAACGAGGACGAGCAGAGCCCTGGAAGGTACGACACGCCTAGAAGTACTGTGCGGGAAACAGCAAAGGAGAAGTCTGCATGGTGCGATTGCCGGCCCCCCGGGGGGGGGAAGAAGGAGCCCCCAGCTGGGATCTTTCCTCCGGGAAACCTCTCCCTCTCAGCCACCAGGGGCTGACCCACCTCACCCATCTAACAGACCGTCAAGTCAATCGAGCTAAACGCAACACCCGCCATGCTCCACCAAAACCAACACCAACACCAACATCAGCGCCACCAACACCTAACACCAACACCAGCACCACCAGCACCGCCAGCACCAGCGAAACACGCAGCGGGGTTTCCCTGTTGGCATAGTATTGTGCTTGATGTAGGTGGTGTGAGTACAGGCCCTTCTTAACATACCAGCCGTACACCGCGTACGGCAAGCATCCCGGCCATGGGGCCGTAACATTGAAACATGCAGAACAGCTGCAGACCGCTGTGTAGGTCGCGATGCGTTGTGCCCCCCCCCCTAGGGGGGCGAAGTGACATTAACCGAGAGGCCTTGCGTCTGAGGCCTTGCATGATTGATGACTTCCTTGCCCAAATCGCACTGCGCGCCTTCCTCACTCCGTACGACACCCTGGACCGCAGGATCATCGCGCCTCCCCCAGGCGTTACATCTCCAGCATACACAACGGGTGCCGTACGTTTGTCGTACCTGCTGGATTTTGTCGCCACGCAGCTACCCCGGGGCGATCCCAACATGCCAACTTGGAGCGTCGCGCTCAATCTCGTACAGCCCGCAACCTCCGAAACGAACTTGCCTTACGCGTCCCTGCCGGAAATGGCGCCTCACGTACTCCCGTACGGTACGACAACGCCGTACTATTTCGTCAGTCACGCTTGGAGCCGGCCGCTGCGGGAGGCAGCGGATATGTTGGCTCATCACTTCCGGGGGAGAGACCCCCGGGAGGTGTACGTCTGGCTAGATGTGTTTGCCATACGGCAGCAGACCTTTACTGCCGTACCTAAACCGCCGGATATGGCGGCGCTGGAGGCGGCGCTCCGGGTGCGTGGGGTTTACGATTATGCGCGTATGTATGTATGTATGTATGTATGTATGTATGTATGTATGTATGTATGTATGTATGTATGTATGTACGTATGTACGTATGTACGTACGTATGTGTGTGTGTGTGTTTGGCGCCGATGCAAGCAAAAGAACAAAAGAGAAACGGATAAATTTATCTCCTGGGTTGAATCGATATGTTGGTGTGTGCCATCTCCGCCGAAGCGCTCTGGGACGTCATCCCTGGGTCGACTCCTGGCTAACTAGATTGGCATTAAGCAGGGTCGGGCAAAACGGAGTATAAAAGCTGTAGAAAAGGGGGAAATCCAGGCGAGGTCTAAATCCATATGCGTGAAATGCAGCTAGGCTCGTACTTTTTATTACGCTTCCGGCTAGGCGCCCCCCGGCCTCCGAAGGTCCCCCCTGGAGTCATACCGCAGATAGCCGCCAGTATGCGTCGTACGTGCGTGTGTATGTGCGTGTGTTTGTGTGTGTGTTTGTGTGTGTTTGTCGAATAGACGTGGTGGAGGCGGTGGAGATTGTACTCAAGAGCGTGCGTGCGTGTGTGTGTATGTGTAAACGTGTTTTGCCGTACACAGAACTCGAGCGGCGTACTGCTCTGCCTGGATGAGGCTGGCGTGGCGCTACGGCGCACGTGGTGTTTGTACGAAGCATGGGTGGGCGCTACTGCCCCGGCGGGGGGGGCAGTAGCAACAGCAGCCGCAGCGCCAGCAGCAACAGGAGCTGAAGCAGCAGGGGCGGCAGTAGCAGGAGCTCATGAGGCGACGGGGGGGCCTTTGGATGCTGCTAAGGGAACAGGGTCCAGGCCGAGCTCGTCGGCGCCAGGGGGAGCTGCCGGTGACGGCAGCGGCTGCGGGAGCGGTACGGCAGCAGCGGTGGCGTCGGCGGCCGGGGCGCCGCCGCCGATGGGCGTTACGGCGCTGACTCCTCGTGCGATGACGCCGGAGGAGCGAGCCCGACTGTTCAGCAAAGTAAGTACGGCGAGTACGGGCCAGTGAGCTACACTCTATATATCCTGCTCAACCGACGCGTCGTACACCCGTCCCAAACAAAACCGGCACACGTGTCTCCCTCCCTCGCGTGCCTTCGGCACATTTCCGCAGATCGATGTACGGCAGTCGCGCTGCAAGTATAAGGCGGATCGCGATTCGCTGCTGGCGGCTGCTCGCACTGCCGCTGGGCAGGGAGGTCTGGACACCGTGAACGCCACCTTGCGTTTGGCGTTGATGCTGAAGGTAGGGATATGTGTGTCTCTGTGTGTGCGTGTGTGTGAGAGAGAGGGAGAAAGGGGGTGGAAGGGGGGACAGAGAGAAAGGGGGAGGGAAAGGGGGAAGGGGGAGAGAAAGGGGGAAGGGGGAGAGAGAGGGGAGAGATGGGGAAGGAGAGAGAGACAGAGAGAGAGAGAAAGAAAGGGGGGTGTTGGTCGAAATAGCTGCGTTTCAATGGATTGACCCGCGGGCAGGAGCTGGCGAGGGTGGCTGTGTGTATGAATGTATGTATGTATGTATGTATGTCCTTACGAGCTGGTGTGAACGCTTCCCGCGGACATCCTACCTGTCCCTTCACTTGCCAACACCTTCGAGCACTTCACCAACATGCCAGGCCATGGCCATGGCATAAGAGAACGTTGTCCCCATTCCACGGCGGGACTTTGGACCTAACTGCACGTCGAGGCGGGTATTGCACATCTATCTAACTATCTGACACTATCTAGGCTACTAGATCTCGTGCCTCCTTCCCTTTCTTCGGATAATACATCTGCTGTAGCAATTCAAGATCCTACATGTGCTAGGCGTCCGGGTAACGGCAGTGTTGAGGCCTTATCGTTTCCCTTCACCCTCACTCTCCCCTCTGAGCCCTTCCCTTCCCCTTCCCGTGGAACTCACTCCCGTTTGCCCTTTTTGGATTGGACTGCACTGCACTGCACTGCACCGGACTGGACTGGGCTCACAGCCCCTGGTGGCAGATGTGCACCACGATCTCAATCTGGGTCGCGTGGTTGAGGTGGGTTCTTGAGTGGTTAGGAGGTGGTCACAAGGGGGTGGTCGTTGCGTTCATGCGACAGTTGGTTTCTCATATACTTGTGTGACGTCGATGTGGTGGGTCAGAACACGTCACATCATCGGGGTGGAAGGAGAATGTTAATGTTCGCATGTATGTATGTACGAATGTGTGTAGGGTTGCTTGGTGGGTGGGTGGTGGGGTTTTCTTAGGTCCCCGGGAAGGCGTGAGACCTCGGCCTGGACCGGCCTGGCGTCCCCCCCCACCCCCCTGGTCCCTTTCCGTCAATGTATAAATTTTTTTACCCAACGCCCCCCTCTCCCCGCTCATTTTTGTATGCCCGTACAGGTTCAGGAGCTGTGGGATATGAGCCAGGTGGACAGCTGGTTGGCTCTGCCGGAGAGCAGCAAACACTTTTCGGTGAGTGACGTGAGGAGGGGGGCCAATGTACGGGTGGGGGAGCAGGTAGGGGAGGGGAGCAGGTAGGGGTGGGGGAATCGCGGGGAGCAGGGGGTTATGGGGGGGGAGAAATGGGTACCTTACTGTGTTTGTGGCCGACAAATGGAGCTGACTAAGAGAAGCTGCAGGCGGCTGCTGGCCGTACCTGTAATTGTAACGTGACGTAGGTTCTTGTACGTGGTTGAGGGATTGGGGGAAACACGTGCGTGCGTGTGTGTGTATGTGTTTTGTGCGGACACGAAAGCCGTACTCGGGTGCGTTTCCCCTGGGAAGCTTCTGGTCTTTTATCAGATCCCTCCCTCGTCCCGTAATTCTCCGGCATGCTCGTCCTGTCGTACAGGCACTGGCGTTGTACGGCCCCGCGTGCAGCGGCAAGACCGTGGCCGCCGCCGCCGTGGTGCACCACCTGAGAACCCGGGGAGTGCCGCTGGCTGCTCACTTTTGTAACGTATCAGACGTCAGGTGGGGGGTGCGTGTATGGAGGGGTGGGTTGGTGTGGGAACGTCGGTCAAGGCAATGCGCGATGGGGAAAGAGGGTTTCGGCCCACACAGGACAATGTACGATACCGTACACGCAAGGGCCGACCCCCTCTTTCCCCATACATATGTACATACGTATATAAGTATCGAAAGGGAACGACATCGCCGCATGTCGTACACTGTGTATATTGCTTTCCTATACCCTCCTCTCCTCCCCCACCCCACATTTTACCCCGTACGCACACATACACACATGTATACATACATACATACACACACAGGACGCTGGATCCCGTGGCTTTAGTCGTGTCGCTAGCGCTACAGCTGGCGAACGCGCCCGGCATAGGGCCCCGCCTGCTACAGCAGTACGGCGAGCTGCCGGCCGGGCTTCTTGCGGACCTGGTGTCGTACAACAACACTGCAACGGCGCTGGAAACGGCTTTTGAAGCGTTGCTCGTACAGCCGCTGCAGGTAACGTGTGTGTGTGTGTGTGTGTGTTGTGTGGGGTGTGTGTGTGTGTTTGTATGTAATAATAACGTCGTATGAGTGATGTGATGGTACTAATGTATATATAGAGGTACGGCATGGGCGTGTACGATAGGAATGTATGTGCATAGCTTGTTGAACGCTTGACAGCCAGAACATTCTGGAACCGCCCACACTCACTCACCCACCTACCTACCCATCTACCCAACTACCTATCTACCTACACAACTGCCTACCTACCTACGTATCTGCCCACCTGAATACCTATCACGCAGATATTTCCGTACCGACGGCCCTTTCTCGAAACCGCAATTGCAACTTGCCTGCCTGCCTACTTGTTTGCCTGCCTAACCCCCTGCCTGTTTGTCTGTCTCTGTCTCTCTGTCTGCCTGTTTGTCTGTCTGTCTCTCTGTCTGCCTGTCTGTCTGTCTGTCTGTCTGTCCGCCTGACGACCGTAGCGGCTCGAACAACCGGAGGACGACAGCGGCTGCGCCGACGGGGCCTCTGCCGGCGGCACCGGCGGCCGCGTGTGGCAGGACAATGGGGATTTGGGGGCGCTCGGCGGCGGCTGCGATGAAGAGTTGGACGACGCGGCGGCGGCGGCGGCAGCGGGTGGTGCTGGTGGCGGCGGACGGGGTCTCCAAGGCCTGGGAGCCAAGTCCGTGCGAGCGCCGCCCAAGTGGCAAGGACCCCCCAAGGTAAGCAAGGACTCGCCGCCGCCGCGGCAATACTGGCGAGAAGGAAGTACGGCAGAGTGTCGTACCCTGCCCTAGACCAATCTGGGGTACTTGCCGGGGTACCTCACCCTTGTTCTACCCCTCCTCTCATCGGCCTATGTCGTACTGACATCCAGTTCCTGCAACGTCCTCCTCCTCCTCCTCCTCCTCTCCCGCTTTATTTGCGCTTTGGGTGCCAAAGCCCCAACCCCGCCATCCACACCCCCAACCTCATCCTGCCAACCTATCTGAACCAGCCCTGTCACATAAGCTCCTCCCTACCGCCCACACCCCGCCCCTCCCCCGCTCCTCACCTCCCGCCCACACCCCGTGCGTTGTCACCTTATGTGTTTCTCCCCTCTCTCCCCCCCTCTCCCCCCCTCTTTCCCCCCCCTCTCCCCCCCTCTCCTCCCCTCTCCCCCCTCTCTCCCCCCCCTTCCCCCCCCTCTCCTCCCTTCTCTCTTCAGGTGACGCTGTTGATCATTGACGGAGTGGACCAGGCGGACGGGGCGGTGATGGGGGGATCAGCGCCTTTCGATAACCAGGTAGGGTGCCGTGTGGGGCTGGGGTAGGTGGAGGTGGAGGTGGAGGTGGTGTCGGGATGATATCGGGCTGGTGCGGGGCGGGGTTCTGGAGGCTGAGGGGTTTGGGGGGGATGGAGGGGATGTCAGAGGTACGGCAGTGATGGTGATGGTGGGGCGCTGGCATTGGGATGAGGTTGAGAAGCGTGAGTGTGGCCGTGGAGGGTTTCCCCCAATACAATGTGTCGGTGTCGGTGTCATCCCGTGATGCCATGATCGAATCACGTCCGCCACCCCCTTTTTTCTCCCTCTCTCACCCCCTTTCTTTCTTTTCCCCAACCCAATTTCCCCTTCTCCCCCTCAGGTGCTTCAACTCATTGAGGATCACCTCCCCAAGCTGCCATCGTTTGTACGGCTCATCGTGACGAGCAGGTCTCTGTCGTACATTGTACCGCGCCTAACCGACCGGCTGTCGCCCCTGGAGTTGACGCCAGAGGCGCTGCGCCCCATAGGGCCCTTCATGCGCAATGTACGGCTGGCCATTGCTTCGATCGATTCCACACTCAGCCGCCGCCACCGAGCGTCGGTAGCGTCGAAGCTCGTCGGACGGTCCCATGGGTCGCTGCTGTACCTAAAAATTGCGTTGTGTTGTCTAGAATTGGAACGTGACGTGGCGGCAGCGGAGGCGGAGGCGGATCTCATGGCAGCGGCGATAGTTTCGTTCAGCGACCGCGGTGGCGGCGGTACGGCAGGGGAGGAACTTGTACGGACGCTGAGTCGGTTGGCATCGACCAAGAAGCAGGTGGGGGGTTGGGGGTTGGGGGGGTTGTACGACAATGGGTTATGCATGTATACGTGCGGGGACGTATGTATGTATATCCGTGCGTGTGTGTGTATAGCAGGGCATGAAAGCAACAAGTTTATATGAGGGGCAGGGTTTTAGGGCTTCTCTATCTATTAATCTATTAATCTATCTATCTACCTATCTATCTATCGCGCGCGTGCGTGTGTATAGTATTGAATACAGCCTTTAATCCGCACTGCACAGTCACCTCCCCCCCGTCCCCCCCCCTCCCTCCCTCCGCCCCTCCCTGCAGTCCATCTTGCACCAGTTTCCGTCCAGCCTGGGTGGGCTGTTGGAGCGTTACCTAACAGTAAGGTATGTACGGCATGGGCTGCAGTACATGGCTGTCGTACGATTAAACAGGGGAATTGTGCTTGACACCTGGTTTGAGGGGCCCCCAAGCCTGACCCTAAGAGAAGCCCCTTCTGTCTGTCTGTATCAGGATCCGCCTACTTAACAGTACGGAGCTACGAAACAAAGCCGCCGCCGTACTGGCCGTACTGGCCGCGGCGCGAGAGCCCTTGACGGCGATGCAGATCGCCGCCACGGTTGGTGGTAGTGATTGTCGTTGGTACGGCAGTACGACATCCTCTGTGGTTGAGGGAAGGGGTGGGGCAGCGGCGGCCTCGGCAGCGCCGCTGACATCGCTGCTGGCGCCGCCACCGGTGGCGACCAGGGGCCTGCTGCCGGAGCTGGTGGCGCGTGGCCTTGGAGCGCTTGTACGGGTTCGCGGGCCCCCGGGCCACGTGGCCCAGGAGGTGTTGCTCGTACACTCGGCGGTTTCGGAGTGGCTGCAGGTACGCCTTTTAACCGCATGTCGTACAGCGGGCGTTTGCACAACCATTGCAAACCCCACCAACCCATATCCCTCCTTTCAGTCGTCCATTTAGCTCGTAACATGGTCGTACATAATGATCATCAATCCAGGTCGTCGTACATAAAAAAAGTACGATTTAAAATGTTTAAAAGCCTTGCTAGCGTATTTCAGAGCACATAAACCCTTGCGACCTTCAAATCCATGTGAGCCCCGTTGCGGCCGCCGCCGCGAGTACGGCAAGGCGCTGTGTAAGACACCGCAAATGCCGCCACACGTCCGCCGCCGTCGCAGCAACCCAAGCCCCGGGTCCTCCTCGGAGGGTCAGTGATTGTGGATCTCGCCGCGGGTCATCGAGCCCTGGCGAGCCACTGCCGCGACGATGCGCTAGGCTGCCTCCACCGCGGCCGCCGGCCGCCGTACGGCTACAGCGTCCGACACATTTTCCTGCACGTCGGCCTGGCAGCCATGGCGGCTAACGCCGCCGAGGCGGCAGCGGCGGCGGCTGGCGCTGGCGGCGGTGGTGGTGGTGGGGGCGGCGGCGGCGGTAGCCCCGTCTCCCCTCCTCCCGTCTCGCCCTCCTCTGTTGCCACAACCGCCCGGTCCTCCGGCTGGCAGAATCGCAGCCGGAGTGGTACGTCGTACAGTAGCTCCGCCGCGGTGGCGTTGGCGGCGGCTCTGGCGGCGGCGGCGGCCGCCGCCGACTGGATCGCCACCCTGGAGCTGTTGTTGCAGCGTCTGGATCTTTGGACGAGCATCTACACCGCCGGCGCCGGCGGGGCCGCTAGGTTGGCATTATTAGAGGGTGGAGGTTCCTTAGAAACGAAGAACGTTTACGACACGATCCAATGTTGACGATCTTGGCTGCCTGCCTGCCTGCCTTGCTGATTTTGTGTCTTCCATTCCCAAATTCGTTTGTGTCGTTACCTCAACAGCGAGCTGCACATCTCTGCTCGGCCCCGAAACCAAGCAAATATCTTTTTTTCAAAATTTGAACCGGCCTTGCGAGTGCAACATGGATCTCTTTCATCTTTGTTGTTCCATTCCATGTTTTCATTCTTTTTTTCCCTCCCCTTGTCCCATCCGCTGGCTGCTTCAGGTGGGTAGTTTTGGCGCTGGCGTCACTGCCAATATGCTCAATCCCCGCCGCTGACCCCGGGTCTACGGACTCGCCACTGCTTATGCTTTTGGCGGAGGCTCGGCGGTGGCTGTTGCTGTACCACAGTCAGTTATGTTGGTTTCCGTTGGCGGTTGTATCATCTGCGGCAACGCTGCCGGAGGATTCAGCACTGCGCAGCCGGGCGCTCGAGGTGAGCGTGTTGTTTTGGTTTTGGCGGTGGGTTGGGAAGTGTTGATGGTGTTGATGGTGGTGGTTTATATTTATATGCATATGCAGTACGACCAAAAAAGGGGGCCGAGAGTGAAAAGGAAAGGACACAGACTGTACGACATGTTTTGAGAGTGTCATGTGCCGAGGTGTGGCAGGTGTCCCCTTTTCTTACAACCCTTAAAAACCCTCAGCGCTTTATTCGTTATGAATAATATGATGACACGGCATATTCACTCTAGTAAATCTGGTATTGTGTTTTTTTTGTAATTAAAACATTATAATTGTAAAAAAAGTGGTTGGTAAACCCTAACATTATAGAGACAATCTCTGTATTGTTTATAGAGTCTAGTAAACTAGATGATAAGGTTTAGGATGCTCCTAAAACCCTAAAACCCTGAAACTCCACTTCCCACCACCATTATAACATTACTCCATGCCGCCCTCCCATCCACCGCCCTTTCCCCACCCCACATCGCATGATAATGGCCGTTATCATTGGCGGACCGATTGATTGCCTGGCTTCCCCCTCGTCGGCATTGTACGACATTGTACGGCAATGTATTGCATTGTCGTACGTGGTGCAGTTCTCAGCGGGTCCGGATCCCTTTGAGTATTACGAGCCAGAGGTGACCACCATCACTGTCACACCCGTTGGGGCTCACAACAGAGGGACAGCTGACGGCGGCGGAGGCGCTGGCGGAGGTGTCGGAAACGGCGGCTCCGCCGCCGCCGCCGCCGCCGCCGCCGCCACCTCCTCAGGAAAGGCGGCCGCGGCAGGGGCTGTGACGCCTCCGCTGCCGGCGACTCCAGAGCTGCCTGGCGGCGCCTCCGCCGCCTCCGCCTCCTCCTCTGTCCTGAAGGACCCTCTTGAGACTGAGCACCTGTTGCTTTTGAGCACGGGTGATGTGTGGTCGGCGTGTTTGCAGACTCTAAGAACCAACGTGGGAAAGGTGGTGGGGGTGGCCATGCAGCCGGCGGGGAGGCTGGTCGCGATGGTGCACGGTGAGGGGGGGGGGCAACTGGGTTGGGGGTTGGGGCTGGGGTTGGGGTTGGGAAATGGCGAGGAAGTGAAGGGAAGGAGGGAAAAAGGGGTTGAGCGGGAAGGGGATGTGACTGGAGTTAGAGGGGAGGGAAGGATGGGAGGGAGGGAGGGGTGTTGAGGGGGTTGATTCGGAAGCCGGGGAGTCTGGGAGATTGTGTTTGGGCGTATGTCGAAAGAGTATGTGTGTTTGTGCGCGTGCGCGCGCGCGCGTGTGTGTATGTGTGTGTGCGTGTGTTTTGTCCCTCCAAACTCGGAGGCAAGGCAAGGCGAGGCAAGGCAGCAATGAACGCAACAACTGCTTGCCGTCATGAAGGTCGGCTCCGGACGCTCCCCTGAATGGGACGGGGACGGGGGCGGGGGCTCCCACATTCCACCATTGGGGCTTTTTTCCCCTCTCGCCCCCTACACCTCCCACATCCCCGCCTTCGCTTGGGGCCCCTATTCACGCACTACCCCCTCTACACACACACACACACACACACTAACCCCCCCACCCTTACCCTACCCCCCCAACCCCCCACCCTTACCCTACCCCCCCAACCCCCCACCCTTACCCTACCCCCCAACCCCCATCCCCCCCAACCCCCCCGCCCCCCCCACCCCCCAACCCCCCCAGACGACCAGCGGGGCATCTCCCTGTGGGACGTGTGGGGCGCCAGACAACTGCTCACGTTTGCCAAGTCCACAGAAATGGGCCCCAACCCCACCGCCGCTTTCTTCACTCCGGATGGACGCAAGCTCGTTTGCGCGGGACGTGAGTAATGAGAGGAGCTAAAACTAAAAAGATTTAGAAATTGCAAGATCCGCCGCCGCCGTCGCCGTCATGTCATGCTGGTGTGCCGTATTGTTATCCTTCCTGTCTGTCTGTCTGTCTGTGGGTCGTGGCCGTCTCGGTCCGTTTGCCCCCTCTCCTTCCCCCGCTTTCTTTTTACCAGTTATTTTCACCCCACATATCATTCCCTTCCCTCCCTAGATTCCGTTCACACACACCAGCCGTGCCTCCCCTATTTCCCCACCCCTCCCCTTCTTACCCTCAATCTGCCTTCTCCATCCGTGCCTAACCCCTAACCATCCCCCACCCCGTCCTCCACGTAATTCCCCAAGCCCGTCTTCCCTTCCCCTCCCTTCTGCGTCGCTTCCCACTCCGTGTTTCTCTTTCCCGTCCCAACCCCTTTTTAGGCGCTGTGTTTGTGTGGGAGATCGCCACGGGTCGCTTGTTGTGGGAGCTGTGCAAGGTGCCGCCCAGGAAGGGCGGCTCGGGGCCTCGCGGGGGGCTGCTGGGGGGGCCAGGGGGGGCGGGAGCTGGGGGCGGCGCTGCCGCGGCGGCAGAAGTTGGCGACCTGGACGGTCCCGTCACTGCGCTGGCTATATCACCCGGCGGCGGCCGTGTGGCGGCAGGGCACGGTGCGTGAGAGCGTGTACGTATGTATGTATGTATGATGTGTGGGACAGGGGGGTCATATCTTCACCCGGCGGCCGCTACCCGGCAGACCCTGCCGGGCTCGGTATTTCGGGACACTCTCATGCAGTCACCCTAAGCCAACTTCTCAGTGGATCGCTCAGGTTCCGCACCCACCTCCGGCGTCCGACGGAATCTGCCGGATCAACGGCGGCTCAAGTTCATCCCTGGTCAGCTCGCAGATCAACTTTCTATCCCATGTCGCCACCGTTCGTCGAATAGGGGCACTGTCACCTTCCACCATAGGATGGCGTTTCGACCTTGACCAGTCTCGAACCCGGGAATCTCCCGGGGGCATTGGTGTGAGCGTTACCAGTAGTACCTGACCTGTGTGTATGTATGTACGTCGTGTGTCTGCCTGTCCCTTCCGTACACGGTGCCCGTCTGTGTCCCGATGTACATGTTTGTATAGTGGATAAGTTTCGACTGGAATTTTACAGATCGGAAGTGCCCGGTGTTCGATGTCACGCAGAGCAAAACACACACGTCAGCTAGCTAGGTAGCTAACTAGGGGCGCGGAGGTCTTAAACCCCTGGAAACCCCTAACCCCCACCCCACCCCATCCCCCCCCGCCCGCGCCCTCCCCCGCACACTGCCTCCACCTCCGTCCTCAGTCAACGGCACCATCCGCATCTGGGACATCTCCTCTGGCAAGCTGCTGTGCGCCATCGCCGTACAGCACCGCCGTACGGTTACGGCAATGGGTTTTTCCCTTCCACATGGGCGGGAGTTGCTGACGGCGCACGGGGAAGGGGGGGATGCAGCCCCCAAGGCCCTGGCACCGATTGGGGCGGAGGAGTTGGAGGACGTGCCCACGGCGCTGATCAAGGCTGGTGTGTGGGTTTTTTGGTTTCGGGGGGGGGGGGGAGAGGGGATGCCGGTTCTCGTGTTTTAGGGGGGAGAGAGGAAGGGGGATGGGGGGAAGGGGGGGAATTGGGTATTTTTTTGCGTGTGCGGGGTAGGGGGGAGGCCAAGAAAACCAACCCATGTGGTACATGTTCACTCCAGGACGCAAACCCCTACGTACTTAAATGTACGGCACAGGTATCTTCAACGGCATCGTGTATTCTCTTCCCCCTTACCCCCGACTCCTAAATTCATTCCAAATCTCCCCCACCCTCCCACCCAAACCCACTGCGCTGCTCGGTGCCAAACCAAACCCTACCCAGACGAGCTGCCCATCCACGTCTGGAGACTTCAGGGGAATTCGTACAAGGAGCTCGAGGTACGGATTTGTACGGCAGCATGAGTACAAATTGGGATTCACAGCCGACCCTTCTAGACCTTTGGAACGACATTTCTCCATAAAGCGTTGCCAACCAAGTGCGCAGAGCGGTGTTACCCCCCCCCCGCGGCCCCCACACGCACACACACACACGTTAACGAACCCAACGCGGCTCTCCGAAAGAAAGGCACACCGGTGGGCGGTCGGAGGTGATGCGCAGCTGAGGGCGGTGGGGCGGCATTTGCATCTGGGTAGTGAGGGCCAGCGGACCCGAGCAGAGCCCCACCAGGGGGCCCTTTACCGGGTACAACCATAACAATTTGGAACCATCTTTTCACAGGCAAATCTAATACGCTCCCCCTGGCCAGCTCCGAAACCCAAACACATGAACCCACTGGTCGGCCCGTTCATTCCACATCACATCCGCACTCCACACCGCACCGGCTCCGAAACCGAAGTTCCCCCGCCTGGGGCCCCCCTTCCCCCCATTCGTTCAGATCCTCAAGGGCCACACTGGCCGTGTCAACACACTGACCTTCTCCACGGGGGAGCGGAACGTGATGGTCACAGGCTCGGGTGGGACAAGGGCGGGGAGGGGAGGGGGTTTGTGTTAAGAATATGAAGGAGGCAAGGAGACTGGTCGCGATATAAGCGTCACCA
>NW_003307622.1:229997-240002 GCF_000143455.1 Volvox carteri f. nagariensis
CTTCATATTCTTAACAGTTTGAGGGTCTTGGGGTGGGGGGAGGGGAGGTTGGGAAGGGAAATGAAATGGGGGCTAAGGGGTTAATGGAGGGAGGGAAGGGGGGGGGGGTAACGCAGGAAAAGAGATGGGTTGGGGATGAGGGAAGGTCTGGGGGTTAGCTGTTGGAGACAAGATGGAGGTTGCAGGGCGCGTGTGTATGAATGCCGCTGGGTTAACAAGCCTCAAACCCCCCCCCCAAAATACACAGACATACAAATATACGCACGAACACACCTGTCGCTGTGATTCAAAACCCGGCGTCAGGGCCCCAAACACGCACGTGTCGTGCCGTACCACTCACCTCGGCTCGTTTAGATACGGTAAAGAGTCCGTCTACATTACCCGAAGTGAAACCCTTGAAATAGAGCCTCGACCCGCCCAATCTATGTGTGTATGATGGCTCATGCCCTCCACACCCTCCCCCGCGCCCTCCCCCTCTCCCCCCGTCCTTCGTCCTGGACCGTGCGTGTATTTGACCACGTCATTCGACAACGACCCAACCATAAACCACCTCACGCGATGATTTCCACGTCGTCACATGACGGTGTCGAACTCCACGATGGCGGCGCGTGAACATAATGCCGTACATTTGTACGGCGAATGTGCGTACGACAGCGGACGAGACGATTCGTAGCTGGTGCAATGATTCCAAAACGTCTCACTCAGACTACCGACAGATGTTCATCCTCGGCGGGGCTGGACAAGGTGTCGTACACACCATCCAATTTAGTCCCTTGCCGCTGCCGTCCTCAATGCCGCCGCCGCCACGGCCGCCGCCGCCGCTACCTCGTCCGAAGACCCCCAACGGCAGCGGCGCTGACGTCGACGCCGAGACGCCAGTCGTCGATTTCACGGCGCCCTCCGTCACCAGCCTCGCAACCGCTGCTTTTGGTACGAACGCGCTGTCGGCACCGTCGCGCGATGGTGGCGGCGGCGGCGGCGTTGCCACACCGGACACACCCGCTAGCGCGCGTGGCAGCGCCGCCGGCACATTCCCAGCAACGGCCTTCAGAGGCGATCGTGACAATAACCACCATAACCATAACCACCACCATGTGCTATTTGGCGGTGGAAACGGCCGCAGCAGTGCCGGCGGCGACGATGATGAGTCAGTGGAGGATGTTCATGGCGATGTGCCCGTGATGGCGTACTCGTGTGGCAAGGGTATTGTACGGCTATGGTCGCCGCTGAAGAAGCGGCAGGTGGGGCCCATCGGGCAAGGGGGGGGGGAATTGAATGTGTTTGAAAGGAGGGTTGTGTGTGTATGCGTGTGTGTATACCTTCGCGTGTGTATGCCTTCGCGTGTGTCTGTGTGTTTTAGTGAACTGAGCCGCGGGCAGCGGCTCTGGCGAGCATGACCCCAGGAGTCTGTGTGTCCGGTGGTTAATAAGTATACACCTGTCATCCCCTTTCCAACCAACCCATTAACCAAACCAACCGATTAACCAACTCATTAACAACCAGGTGGGCTTGCTACGCGGCCTGGAGGGCCCTGTGAACAGCCTCAGCTTCAGTGGAGACGGCAGATTGCTGGCATCTGCAGATCAATCAGGTACGGAAAAGTACGACATGATACGACATGGCAGCTGGCAAGCTAGCCAGCGAGGCACCCCGCCGCCACCCCGTTATGTCCAGCTCCAGTTCTATCTCTTGTCCGATTACGAGCATTTTCATCTCCAATGCAAGGACTCTCCCTCCGACGTCACCCTTCACCTCACAATGCATACCAGGCACCTTGAAACCCGTTTGACACGTTTTTCCCCCCTCCCCGGGGGCTGCCCCCCCCCCTTCCCCCCTGGCCCCCCCGCATTAAACCCCGGGCCCCACATGACTCCCCCGGGTTCCCCCCAACCCCGCAGCGTAAACGTCGCCATGTCATATTCCGTGATGCATTATTTAACCCCATCCCTCAATCCTTTCTTTCCTTCCTCAAACCCTTCCCCCCCCCGTCCCCATCCCTCCCATTAAGCATTTAACTTGTAACTTGTAACCAATTAAGCGCCCCTTCCTGCCCTCATCTCCCTCCCTCCCTATCTACCTACCTACCTGCCTACATACGTACGTACATACATACAGACCCCGGTGTGGTCCGTATCTGGGATGTTGGCGGCGCCTCCGTGACCCGGCCCCTGGACTGCTCCCCTTCCTCCGGTGCGGGGGGCTTGCCTCTTCGGCAGGGGGTGGAGCTCCTCGCGCTGTCACCGGACGGAAGCAGGCTGGCGGCCGTGTGCGGTGAGCGGGTTGAGGGGGGTGAGGGGGGAAGGGAGCTCGGGGGTGGGGGGGACGAGAGAGGGGAAAAGAGGGGAAAGGAGGGGGAAAGAGGGGCCGGGTACAATCGCGGATTTCAACAGGGAGTTGCGTTCGTTCGTTAAGCGAACGGATCCCAAGATTGTGTCTCATGTATTGTTGACCTTTGGTCAAACACCATCCCCCTCTTCATCCCGCATGTGCTCATGACACACACGCAGCTTCTATACACATTTCCACTCGCCCCTCCACACCATCCTTCCCCCCACCCCCCCACCCCCTACCTCCCCGGGCAGCCGACGTGTCCAAGGAGAGCGTGCGGGTTATTGACGTATTCACGGGGCGCCGTCTCGCGGTGATGGGTCCCCAGGGTGCGGGGGGCCACGAGGGGAAGATCAATTCGGTGGCGTGGAGCTGGGACAGCAGCAGGCTGGCCACCGGTAAGGGGAGGGGGAAGGGCGGAAGGAGGCCAGGAAGGTGGGGGGGAGGAGGAAGGGGGCGATTACGTTAAGGAGATAGGGATAGGGACGGGGGTGCAAAAATTGGAAAGGAACAGTTGCTATATATATATATATAGATAGATATAAATAGATAGATATAGATAGGTATAGATAGATAGACAGATGTAGATAGATACATAGGTAGGTAGATAGATAGATAGATGTAGATAAGATGCATATATATATATATATATAGAGAGAGAGAGAGAGAGAGAGGATGGAAAGCAGCTGCGGGGGTAGTTGAGTGTGCGTGTGGGGCCCCGATGGGGGGGTCCTTGAAGGGGGGACGGGGCGTTGTGTGCCGTGTTTGGGATCCGTACAGCTCAACACGTGCGGGTATGCGCTGCCCCGGGAGGCATCTTGCTGTGATTCGCTCTGCTATGTGTGCATATTTGCGGCATGTTGTACGGCACGCGACATTCTGAAATGTTTGAATTGCCAGCCACCAGCCGCAAATCCTGCGAGCTGCTTTTTGGGGATTTCTTGTTTGACCGATGATGTACCATCATTACTGCTGCTGCCGCTGCTGCTGCTCATCGTGATGACGGTGATGGTGACGGTGATGCCCCTTCAGGTTCTGACGATCTGACGGTTAGAGTGTGGTACGTGGGCAAGCCGACAGCGGCCCCCAGCGACCCGCTCGCCGCTGCAGCGGCCATCGTGGCAAATGCGACGGCGGCGGCCCGTCCGGTGACGCCGCCACCACTGACACCGCCACCACCGAACAACAACTGGCATCTATCCAGAGATGACGATATGAGCGCGAGTCGCCACCTCATTCGCCCGCCCCCAAGTCCTAATGAGGGGTCGACAAGTGTGGTGGCTAGGGCCAGGACGGCTGACGGCGCCGCCGCTGCGACGGCGGCGGCGGCGGTGGCGGCGGCTGACGACCCGTCGGCGGCTTTTCCTTCGGGACCTCTTCGCCCTGGGCACTGTCAGCTCGTGCTGGAGGGACACCACCGCAAAGTACAATGTGTAACATGGGCGCACAACGGCAAAAAACTTGCGTCAGGAGGATGTGAGTATGACTTAGATTACACTGTGGGCCGCGAGAGCCGGGGGCCGAAGCCGAAACACAGCGCAAGGGTCGGGAGCACACAGCACAAGTCGGTTAGTCTTGTGAGTATGTATGTATGTATGTATGCATGTATGAAGCTGTACTGTACGACAGCGTATGTACACATGGGCGGCCCACAAACGTACACGGGCGTCGTACATATATGGACCGCATATGTAGGAGCCCATGCGCCATGGGCTATGTCTAATAGGCTATATACATGCGGCACATGTGGACAGCTATATGCCCAGTAGTGATGGCGTGTTGTGGCACGTTGTGTCGTGTACGGTTGCCCCGTCCCGTCTCCCAGGGCTCATCTCTGTGGTGAAGCTATCCATCGACATTCCCCCTTTCCCCCCCCCTTTTTTCCCTCGTTCTCACCCGCCAGATGACCAAATGATTCGCATCTGGGACAGCGCCACCGGGGAGCAACTTAACCTCATTTACCAGGCGAGAAAAAAGGCTTTTCTTTGTCTGTCTGTCTGCCTAATGAATAAATGTATATTTGTTGGGAGTGGTAGAGTGGTGTGTGTGTGTGTGTGTATGTGTGTGCGTGTGTGTGTGTGTTTTCCGCAGCTGGGAGCTCCAGTGCTGGGACGTTGAAGTGGGAAAGCGATGTGGTTGTGACGAGTGCTTCCGGTATGGAGTTTTCAGTTTTTAGTTGTTTCTGTTTTTTGTTTGTGCTGATGTACGGCATATTGCGTATGCATGCTGCTTCCACCTAAAAAGAGAACTCATCCTCTACCCCTTCCACCCAGCTCTCCCCTCACCTTCCTTTCTGCATGCATACATACATACGCGCACGCAGGTCTCCTGGGTTTCAGCTCTGGCCTTTTCCCCGGACGATGCGCGCTTGGCATCGGGTGCAGGTACGTACGGCACAGTACGGCAATGACACATGTACGAGCATGCGGCCGGCCCCATTCCCACCACTGCCAGATTGCTACAACCAGTACGGCAGTAGCAAGATGTATTTCCCCTGCTCTTACGCGCAAGTGGGTCCTCACCCTGTGTCAAAACCCGAGACACCTACCATCCCCGCCAAATCCCCGTCCTTCCCCCGTCCTTGCGCCACTGTCGTGTCGTGGAAACCCCACACCACGAACCCAACCGAATACCCCCCAGCCATCCCCCCGCCCCAATCCCCCCATCCCCCTTCCCTTCATGCCAGGCGGCAGTGCCGTATACATTTTCAACTCCAGTACCGGAAAAAATTTGGCGGGATATTCTGGACAGCTGCCTGGGGGCGGCGGTGCAGGAGGCGGTGGAGGAGGCGGCGCAGGAGGCGGTGCAGGAGGGGCCGGAAACGAGGCGACGGCATCAGGTTCCGGAGCGGCCGGGCCCGGGAAGTCGGCGCCTGCGGAGGGTGGTGGCGGTGGTGGTGATGAGAGCTGGATGACGGCCCTGAGGTTTAAGTGAGTGGATGCTGTGAAACCCTAGGACACCCCGGGGGGGAGGTTCTGGGGGCCATAGGGCTTCCACTGACTGACGGACTGACGGACGGACAAACGGACTGACTGAGGAGTCTTTCTCGTCCACTTTCGTAACGCTCCTTACCCGCCCACCCCCAAAAGCCAATCCCGTCGCACCCAGGCGGACCAACGCTCCTTAAAACCCCCCTTTAACCCCCCCCTTCCTAACCCCCTTTAAAACCCCCTTTAACCCCCCCCTTCCTAACCCCCTCCGCCACACACACACATGTGTTTTTTTCCTTTCGCCCTTCCCCCTTAACTCCTCCCTCTTCCCGAACCCATTCATTCTCCTCAGTCCCGACGGCACGATTTTGGTTTCTCGCGACTTGCACTCCCGCGTCACGCTATGGGATGTGAGTGGACCGGCCCGCTTGAAACCGCTAAGGGCGCTGGAGGGAGCCTTCAGGGATGCGATTTTCTGCCCCAAATCAGGAGACTTGCAGCTGTACGACCTTACAGGTACGACAGGATGTACGATGGTGGCTATTACGACGTAATAGACTGTCATGGCAACTAGGACATGTGTCTTTTGTCCTGCCGTACGTTGTTCTGGTCAACACGAAACAACTCAACCCGGTTGCCGGGTTGCTTCCAGCTGCCGTGACAAGCTACGTCTGCATGTACGTCTGCATGTAAGTCTGTATATGCATTGCATAACTCCTGTCCCCTCCCCACCCTTCCCAATTTCCCTTGGAAAGAACTTTAGCAGCACACGATTCGGTCACCGGTTGAGTTGCCGGTTTCCTTTGCACATACATATATACATACATAAACACACCCGTCACTTTCCCCACCTGCCCCTACTTTCCATCCTTCTTACGAGACCCCCTGCATGACCCCAAACCCCACTGTCTGTAACCCGCACCCTCCTAAACCCTCCTCCCCCCCCAGCTACTGGCGCGCTGGTGGTATCCGCCATCCCCTCCGGCTCGCTGCCCCTGGGCCGCGTCGTCCCTCGCGCCGTGGCTCTGAGTCACCCGCTGTTGCAGTTCCGCGGCGTGGCGGTGGACAGTGCGGTCAACCACAATGCGGTGGTGCTGCTGACGGCGGACAACAGGTGGGGGGGTGCTGGGGTGGGGGGGTGCTGGGGGGGTTGGAGGGAGGTGGGGGTGCTGGGGGGGGTTGGAGGGAGGTGGGGGTGCTGGAGGGGTTGGAGGGAGGTGGGGGTGCTGGGGGGGGTTGGAGGGAGGTGGGGGAGGTGGGGGTGCGGGTCAGTGACGTGTGTGGTGAGGGAGTAACGAGGGGAGGAGAGGAATGGGCGAGGGGTGGGGTGGTTGTGGGGATCGAGATGGGGTGAATGATGGGTGAGGGTGAGCAGCGGGTGTTGTGTACGGATGCGTTGGGGGTCGGCGGAGGGGAAATACCCAGCGGGGAACCTAACCCTCCCCACGTCACATACACACGCTAATACACAGCACGTCACAGCACATCACAGCACATCATGATGCCGCCAAATTTCCTGACAGGGCGTTCTTCTTCGTAAACGGCGAGCACCTGGCAGCTGTACGGCAAGAGGCTAGTCGTACCGGACGTGCGGCCAGTGCTGCAAGCAGCAGCGACAACGTTGGCATTAACCAAGGCGGTGGCTGGGCGATGGCGGCCTTTGGCAGCGGCGGGGAGTCGCCGGCGGGGGTGTTTAGGATGACAGGTGTACGGCAATAGTCGTACATGTACCTATATCCGGGGTGATCATATTGTGGGTAATCCCAATAATAATATTGGTGATGGCGGGTGGGACGGCGGCAGGAGGGGGCTGGGGGTGCCACCCTGCGGTTGACATAAGCTTCGAGGAGGAGGAGGCGTGAGCCGCATACAGTACGACATGTACGACAATGACGTCATTCCTTCGCATGGGTTGACCCGGCTTTTTGCGTTGTTCCTGGGACTGTTATCTTAGGTCCCACGGAGGCCGCGTGTGCGGGGTTTTTGTATCCCCCTGTTCCCCCCACCATCATTCCCCCCGACACCAACACCCACCGTGTCACCAATACATACTTACTTACATACATTCATACAGTGATCAGACAAATATGGACGTAAATTATTTGAGGTGTACTACTCGCGGCATGGTGGGATAACAGGTTAGTGGTGGGCGCGCGGGATATCCCAACTATATCAATGTGTGTACGGAACAGTATAATATGTTGCTCGCTGTCGTGCTATGCCGTAATTGCGCTTTGCTCTTTGTGCTGTGATACGCTTTGCGTGTGGTGTGCCGGTTCGTGCAGTTGATCCCGGGCTTTCCGTCCAGGAATACACATATCGGTTATGCAGTATATGATTATATTGTTGTACGAAAGGCGGCTCATGCGGTATGCATACTTTTTATATCTGTGTATGTGTGTATGTGTGTATGTGTGTATCTGTGCATGTGTGTGTGCATGTGTGTATGCGTGTGTATGTGTGCATGTATGTGTGCATGTGTGTGTGCATGTGTGTGTGTGTGTGCATGTGTGTATGCGTGTGTGTGTATGTGTGAGAGTGTGCGTGCGTGTGCCTGACGGTGCAAGCGATATTAACACAGGAGGTACGGTGTGTATTTTGTGTGTGTGTATGTATATGTATGGAAGTGTGTTTTCTGTGTGCAGCATCACCAGAGAGGAGCGTTTTTTTGCCGTACAAGGCACCTAGCCCTTCCCTCCCCCACCGGGAGCTTGGCATGGATAGAACTGCGGTGTCTCCTCTTCTATGTCCCCGTGTACGACGCCTTGTACATAAATTATTACCGCTCTCCGTATGCATGTCTGGGCGCATTGGATGGGAGGGAGGGAGCGTGTATGCGTTTGGTATGGGCGGGGGTTGGGGTTGGGGAACTGAACCCTGCTGCTGCGGAATGGATGTAGATGTGCGGCTGCTGGGCTGCAGGACGTTGCCTGTTTGGCGGATGGGTGGAGCACGGGAATGGTGATCGGTGATAATTACACCGTCATGCCATATGTTTAGTTGTACGGCGTATATGTTGTATATCAGTACAGTATCCTTGCGGATTGTCATATCTTTTGGGGGACGGAAGGGACAGCGAATTTCAAAACATTTTTATTAGCATGTAGCCCTACATGCTGCCTGGGCTCCCCTGCTTGATACTGGAGAGAACCATCCCACAAATAGCAACAATTTTACTAAAATGATAATATGTATAATAAATATGTAATATGTAATATATAGGTATAATATGTATGGTATAAATAATAATCATGGTCAGTTGGGAAGGGAACAATGACGATTTGGGGTAGGTGGGGTGAGTCGCCGTGTCTTATATCGGCCTTCATGCCGAGTATGTAGGCCGGTTGGAGCTGGCTGCGGGGGAATAATACCCTATCCATGACCATCCAAGTCGTTCCCCGAGTGTTACGGGTTGTTATCTATTATCTGTTCAGATAATGCCCCCGTGTGTGAGGGCCCCCCCCCAATACACACAGCCACATAGACTTATAGCAGCCAAGTTCGGTGGCATCACTTCCTTTATTTTAATGATGCGCAAGTAGGAACACGGGTGTCTTTGGTTGTCTGGTGCAGCGCAGCCAATTACCATTTACGACCTCCTCAAGGAGATTTCTTGGCAGTGTGTCATCTTAATAAGGAAAATGTGCATGTCCATACATACCCATACGCACACATGCAGAGTTTGCAATCTTGGAATCCTCTTGATACGTGAATACTTTGCTTGGACAGAACCCTGCAGGGGACAGAACCCCAGCTGGGGTTCTTTGTCTCTGTTGTATCACAGGCATATCACGAGATACCTGAACCCGAGGATCCTGATCAGTCCTTTCTGAAGCTGTTGTATATCATTTGGTCTTGAGCAGATATCTCAGTTCTTAACTAGGCTCAAATATCAGCTGAAGCAGATTCGGGAGGTGACTGGGCCGCTCCAACTGGTTAATGTGTGGGTGCAGCCACAGCCACAGAAGGATCCCGAGGTAAACCGAGTCGAGGACACCCTCCACTGGTACTGCTAGAGGGGGGATATGATTTTAACAGTGTCTCACTCGTATCCAGCTATGGCTGAGAGAATAAGCTTAAATACATTGAAGTGGCATGTGGCATATAGGGCTTTGTCTGGCTCAGCAACACCATGGGCTTACATGAAAGGAAATGCAATGTAACCTGGAAGAGCAGCAGCAACCGCAGCAAGGCACAGGAACCGGTGAAGAAGCTCCTTCTGGGCTATCCATACGCACAACACACCTTCAGACATAAGTACAGGGCAATCACTTGTGGAGCTGATAGCTGGATTTATTGGAACCCTCCCTGCTCAAGGTGGCCAAGGATTTGTGGGGATGGCATCGGCCACCAGTATTCGTCACACGCTTGCAAAACGATCTCCTGGCCATCACTAATTGCAAGAATTGCCAAAATTTCACCATTATTCACTGGCACTACAGTACTCAGCACGTTATATGCGCAAACAGCCATAAGTACATCTGAATTACCAGCAAAGAACCTATGACCATAATACCAAGTTACAAGGGGCCCCGGCATTTTTTGCTCGTGCTCCTGCTTTTTCAGCGCTTGCTGCTGCAGCTGTTGATAACAATAAATAGGAGGGCTGTCTGAGCATAATAAGCTTTAGCTGATTATGCTCAGACAATCGGCAATTGCAGCAGTAAGCGCTGAAAATGCAGGAGCACAAGCAGAAATTGCAGCAGCATGTAGTATCCTGGGTATCACGGGATTGACATCTGCCGAG
>NW_003307622.1:240267-242662 GCF_000143455.1 Volvox carteri f. nagariensis
GCACTCCTTATGGCTCAGCACCCAGGTGCTCCAGCAACAGGTAGCGCCGGGCCATTGCATTTCTGAGGCATGCTGGCCCAATCCGTAATGGTTGAGCAGCATGTTTACTTGCTGTGCAACCATCTTGTCGATGTTTTCCCTGGAAACAGGTGCATGTGCATGCAGTACACCCTGGTGTTGTGCAGCCGTGCCACTGTGTTGGATAAAAGGTGGAGGTCGAGCTTCAGCCTCGCAACGTCTGTCTGCACATGCTCCTGCTGATGCTGCAACTGCCCCTGGTGCTGCTGCATTTTCTCCTCGTGTTCCTGGATCTTAAGTGTTTGCTGCTGCCACTTCTGATTGTAATGAAGAGCGGGTTGTCTGAGCATAATCAGCTAAAGCTTATTATGCTCAGACAGCCCTCCAATTTATTGTTATCAACAGTTGCAGCAGCAAGCGCTGAAGATGCAGGAGCACGAGCAGAAAATGCAGCAGCACCAGGGGCAGTTGCAGCATCAGTTGCAGCAGCACCAAGAGCAGGTGCAGACAGACATTGCGGGGCTGAGGACCGACCTCCACCTCTTATCCAACACGCTGCACGGCTGCACAACACCAGGGTGGTCCGCAGCCAGGCACTAGTTCCGGCACAAGCTTCCGCTGCAATTGCCGCTGCAACTGCTGCTCAGCAAGCAGTCTCAGTGCTGCAGAAGAAGGTACCGTGAATGCATGACGAGTGCTTTTCAAAATAGATTTCGCGGAAGACGTTTGGCGCGGCGTAATCGGACCGTCGTAATTGGCGGCTCCAATTCGTCGCACTGGTTCCGGAGCCAACTCGTTGAGAATGAAACCGCTTTCAGTGGCCGAAACAGAGAAGGAAAATATTAGTTCGCTGCATAGAAAGTTTTCAAGAAAGACTGTCATCTTTCACGAGGCCAGGTTAAAAAAGCCAGTATACTTGTTACGGCTGAAATGTACCAAGCGTTGAGCGCCTTCCTAGGGCAGCTTGCTCAGGCGCATCAAAGCTGCATAACAGGCTAGGCAGGCGGTTCAGCAAGCAGTCCCAGTGCTTCCCTCACCTGAGCCGGCCATCCAGCAATAGATCCTCCAGTCCTTGCAGCAGTTGCAGCAGACCAAGAGCAGACGCAGCGGCACTTGCTGCAGTTGCAGCGCTTGCTGCTGCACCTGTTGATGGTTCCGCTGCAACTGCCGCTGCGTCTGCTCTTGGTTCTGCTGCTGCAACTGCTGCAAGGACTGGATGTAATGTGCAAGAGCAGTTACACATACCCACCACAACCTGGCCGCTGCTACACACTCATTACCCACCCACCCACCTGCCACAGGCGATGACGACTTCTACATGCAGTCCAAATCCAACCACTGTGTGGGTTGTGGCTGTAGCAGCCACTACCTGGACTACCAGGTGCTCTCCACTTGCTACCGCCACCACATCCCCACCACCCTGAAGAGCCACCGCTCACATGATGTGCTGCTGTGCATCGACTGCTATGAGTGGCACAAAAGGACTTGGGGCCCCCTTAGGGGGTTGGGTGTGGGGAGTTTCAGGGGAGGAGAGCAAAAGGGGAGAGGTGGATGCTAGGGGGGTCGGTTTAAGGGGTCCAGGTATGTGTGTGTGTGTGTGTGTTATATCCTGTAAGCTTTCTGCACAGCTTGCGGCTCCATAGCCTATCTGTCGGCAGTTAGCTTGTCCGTTTTGATTTACTTGACTTTGCTGTTTCTAACGAATACCTGTATATATCTGCTGTCGATGATTACAGATCTAAACTAATACCGATATTAGTTTACTTGCAACTATGATAGTCACGGCGGCTTGCGACTACTAATAGTCAATTCCGCCATCTGAATGCCGCACTACTGTGGAAGTCCATAGAGTATGGGTGTGTTGTGACTACCGATAGTCACGGCGGCTTGCGACTACGGATAGTCGAGCTCACCATCTGAATGCCACATCGCTGTGGAAGTCCATAGAGTATGGGCGGGGGCTTTACCTAAGTAAAGCTGGGACCTGCGTCCCTGGTTCGTCTGACGATCGAGAGTAATTCCCGAGAACTATGGCATCTGGAAATCCTGCTGCCCAGTCATACTGGGGATGTGTTGGCACAAGGCCCAAGTGGAGTCACTGATGACTATTTCTTCAAGCCACTTGTCTCTATCGGTATCTTTCAATACCACCATCTCATGGTTGTGTCGTCTGAAGCATACTACAGTGTGAGAGTGAGAATGGCGCCTGGAGGGCTTGTGTGTGTGGCTATTTGTATAGTGGGCTGGAATGAGGTGCAGGGTGGGGGTGCTGCTTAGCCCATTGACGGCTCCGGCAGCACTGGTGATGACATTATGTGAAGTGATGCTGATGTCAATGCAGAAGCTGACAGTGCTGGTGCAGACACTGGTGGTGGTG
>NW_003307622.1:242783-258036 GCF_000143455.1 Volvox carteri f. nagariensis
AGGCCGTCCACCACCACTACCACCAGCATGAGATGGTGGTGGACGGCCTCCCAGGGGTAGTCCACCCGTCAGCAGCTAGGCGGGCAGCACTGGTGCTGCAGAAGAGCAAGTCCAAGATACCCCTGGAGCAAATCAGGTGTCCAAGGGAGCGGGTGGTTGTACAGATATACAGTGGCCCTCCCTCAACCCTGTTCAGTCTTGATTCCACCCAAGCCCCCCGAATGCAGAGGCCACCGAGTGAAGGCAAGTCACGTCATTAGAGGCCTGCTGGAGCCCTCTGGAACTCGCCTGGAGTGACCAAGCGTGATGCCACCGACACCCCCTAGATAGCCTTGCATGCCACATTCAGCAGCACTGATTTTTACTGCACGCTCCCATGGGCGATCGATGCGGTTAGGTTAACTACTCCTGTAGCTGGCCCTGGGTCGCGTGTCGTGTCATGGTAGTTCCCGTGGCGAGGCGGAAATTTCCCTTGCGGGTGTGTCGTATTATGATGCAACGGTGCATATCACAAGTTGTGAGCGCCAACGTAATCCCGAGTAATCCCGAGATCCGTCAGTGTACCGTCAGTCTCATTACGAAAGGATTTCAGTCCAGGCGCGGTCCAGGCCGGCCTCGTTCACAAAAAATAAAATAATATTTTTAGATTATAATCGAGTATCTGGAGCAGCGCAACTGTGCAACCTACAGTGCTTGCTGGGAAAAAAATCGCTTGCACCTGCGGCGGCACCGCCTAGATACTACCTACATGCCCAGCAGCTCGTCATGGACCCCTGCTGCTGAACCGAGGAGGTTCCTAACCCCAGCAAACACACACCATCGCAAGCGTGTGTGTCGTCTATAGTTGACGACCGGAAAGCACTAGGAGAGTAAGGACTGTGTAGCCACCTTGGGGTGAGTTGGTTTAGCGTTCGGTACGCGCACAGTCCATGCACAGGTGCGTCTTAGCTGGGATGCCTCTTACGTTCAATCTGAGGCCTAAAGGTGCCGTTATGAATGATGCTTTTGATTGCGGCGTGGACCAAATCATTGCATAGCGAAAGTCGGTCCACCAGGCCATGCAAAAGCTATCTTCCTGGCTTCCTTACCTCGCGCTTAAACTAAACCTCAAACTATCCAGAATGTGTTACGTTACTAATTAAAAGAACGCATATGAAAAATTTGCTGAAATAGGCATTTCATGGTTTTGGGTGAGGTCAACCGAGTGTCAATTTTCAATCGCCCGAAGCCAGGTACATCAACCGTTTACCGCGATAAAGGTCGACGTCGCACGCTTGCTGTTGAAACGCTATAAAATTGCATTTGAGGCCGTACTCGTGCGCATGTGATTCCAAGCACACTTGTGTGATCCGCACCGATCCCTGAATGCGGCCCCATACCACGACACCCTACAGCGTATGCACTGCGATATCATCTTCTGTCCTAGGATAGTGATGGGCTCCGCACATGTGCTTGATGTCTCCGCGCGCAAGCTCCTTACGCGGAAGCCACCTGCAGTTCCCCCGGTAGCAATCCGAGTTAGGAGGGAAGCCACCACCCTCCAAGCGCCGCCACACGCCCACATCCGATCCGGCGAGCCCCGTCGATCCAGAAAAACGGCCCTATCAAAATTATCATCGTGAAATGAGCGGGACAATCCAGCACACATGGCGCTCTATCGACATGATGACCGTACGGGGTTTGAAGCTGTCCGCGACCCTGAACAGTTGCTGCCAGCTGCATAGCAGGACTAACGCGCACTCCTGTCCGCATTATGAAAAGGATGTACGTCGATCGCGCTCGTCTTAAGCCGTAGCCGCAAACTGGGCCTGCAAGCTTCCAATACGGCTTATTATGCGCACCATTAGACCCCAAAGCAAACTTAATCAAGCGAGAGATTCAATTGATGCCTCTAATATCACTACTGATTTTAAGGAACAGGTGAGTTCACATGTCTGCCCTGACTTCCAGCCAGAAATAGGGATTAGCTTCATTTGCGGCCAATAGCAGCTTCTCTTTAGGATTGCTGAAATCTAAAGAGCAATGCATTCGCATAATGTCTATCGCTCACTAGCGTTGGCAAATTTCATCCCAGCTGTTCTTCACTGTTTATTCCATACGAGCGAAGAGGTTCTAAGCTCCTCCATCTGAGAGCACAATCAATTAAAGCTATAATAATAAAATTTAGCTCAGCATGACGGGAGAGGTCTTCTTTACGCTAACGTACTGAGTTCGGACATGCTTCGCAATCCGTCGCCAAGACTGTACCGAATACGTCTATGTGCTACTTTAGCTTACGCCTCCACGAATGATTATTAGTGGAGTAAACATATCTATTCTATTCCTTTTTGTGCATTAAGTACGATGCAACGACTGCCTCGACAGGCAGCTTTTTTACGGGTCCACAGCCAGGTTATTCTTGGCACATGGTTAAATAAATTTAAGATACGCAACTAGGCAATCTATGTGTTCCTTACTGATTTACATGTTGTACGTTTTGCGCTCTCCCACTGCGAACTATAATTGTTCGGCTGAATTCAACTGTTAGAAATTTGTTTCATGTCCACTTGGTGATTAAGGAGCAATCCAATAGCAGCACATGGCCGGGAACGGCCTGCTTGCTCATCTGGTCGCTTCAGTCCATGGTCAGAGCTACGTGTGGGGAACGGCTTGCGAAGAAATGTATCTTCCTAAGGGGACTCATTAGCGTGCCGTTGTCAGCCTCTGCTGCAACGTTCATGTCTTGCCGAATTTCTGCTTCGGCCAAAGCTCTGCATTAAGCTAGTGCATACTGGACTGTAATCTCTATGCTCACGCCTCTCGGCTGGGTTACCTCAAAAATGGCTGTCTGTTGAGCGCCGTATTAGGCGAGATAGTCAACCTCCCGTTTTCGACGAGGCGAACAACGACTTGCGCCATGGCCTCCGTTGCTGACAACTATGGTGCTGGATTCCTCACGTTCCAAATACGCCGGTGTTTTATGCTGTCACAGCCGCAGCCCGTACGTCAGCTGTTCCCTATCTTCATCATCCTTGGCTGGGTGCTCCTCATCCCTGCAGCACGCCCACGTTTAACATCAGCCGCTAGGCCTCCAGCTGACAATAACAGAGCTTTATCACCACTATCGGTGGTTGTATCTAACGCCTCGCAGCTGGTCTTCGCCATCCGCAACAACGGCATTCCATCGGTACAGCTGATCGCGAACGTGCGGATGGATCCTGAAATCTGGCCAGCTGCGGTACCTCTGGTGCGGTCGACGAATTTCACCATATTTGGGGCCGACTGGTACCCAATCCTGGACCTTGCTTTTGTGGAGGGCAAGGTCCATCTACAGCCCGGGGTCCACTTTGTGTTTGGCCAGGTGCGGCTGATGTCCTCCCAGCTAAGCTACGCTACACCACATTACACCAACCTACACTAACCTACGCTCATAACTCTAAGTTGTTACACGCACTCATGCCCCTTCCATCTGCGTATATGCTACATCATAATTTACCCCTCCCCTACCGTCCCCTTCCACAGGTGGAACTCCGCAATGTACGTACCCGCAGCGGCTTTGAGGTGAGCAGTGAGGCTAACAATGCGGGATGGGAAGGAGAGGAGTCAAAAGGGTTGACGCAGATGCCGGCAGGGGGGACACGGGCACGGAGGGCGGAGAAACACAGGACATCAGGACAACACTTACGAGGGGGGTAACGATTGGGGTGACCAGGGGGCGGGATATGGACTGGGATGCAGAGGGCCCACCGCCAGTGGGCGGATGAAAGGAGGTCTGGAGCTTGGCCTTCGAGGAGTCGTCGCCTGGAGGGATCATAAAGAAAACTAAGAAGAGGGGTTGGGGGATACGAGCGAAACGCCAAAAACGTCCGGGTTGGAACGGATTTTGGTACAACGACGACCTCCTTCTCAACCCACCCCACACCCACCGCTGGCCTCCTCCCCCAAAGGTCACCTGGTCTCCTCTTTTACCTTCTAGCGTAATTTCCCGCCTTGAACACCCCACTCGCCTTTCACTTCATTTATCCTCCTCCCTCAACTCGCTAATCCCACCTCCCGCATCCCCCTTACGCATCCTCAACTCCATCCCGGCCACTGCCACTGCCACTCCACACCAAGCTGGACGTCTTCGACTGCAGCCCCAACGCCACCGTGCATTACCATCAGGCTGTCTACTACTGCTTTAGCTGCCTACCGCTAGACGTCATTGTCAATGCCGTATACAATTACCCGCCAGAGCTTACCGGGCCTCCGGAGGTGCAGAGGAACACATCATGGACCCGCACTCAGGCGCCGCTGGCGGCGGTGTACGGCCCAGACCGCACAGTTCGATTCGTATCAGCCAGTTCGGAGCTTCGTGCCTGGGCCATACCAGGAGCCACAAGCAGTGGAGGTTACACACTGCAAGCCGTGAACACCATGTTCGTGTGAGTGGGAATAGCACAGGGGGGAAGTAGCAGTGACAGTGGGAATAGCGGCAGTGCAGGGTGGTGGTGGATTTAGCGCAGCGGCGAGGACGGGGCCGGGAAGGCTTTGGGGCCTTTCGGGCTGGGGGGCTGAGGGAGACCGCTTTGGTAAAGCGAAGGCGCAGTGGGGAGATATGAGCGGGGGAGGGGGACAGGGGGTCGATTTGGGGGACATGTGCATGAAGGAGTGGTGGGAGGAGCCGTCTACCTCTCTCGGGTGTGTGGGAGGAGCCGTGTGGGAGGAGCCGGTGGTGTTTGGGAGGAGCCGTCTACATCTCTCGTCGTCCAAACACCTAGATTGCTTCCATCATTACTGCTTTCCCCCTTCTCCCCCCGCACCCCGCATCGCTGCCCTCCCCTCAACGTCCTTTCAGTTGCGAAAATCCCCTAAACCTCTCAGCGTGTGAGAGCAGTCGGGGCATCGACTACTGCGTCTCCAACAAAGTGGAGGCCGCGGCGACCAAGGACGATACCTGGCGGCGGCTGGCGGCAGCAGCAGCAACAGCGGCAGCTTTTGCCGTAGCGCCAAAAGAAGCAGCAGCAGATGGCGCAAGGACAACTGGGCCGGTCACGGACAGAAGCTCCAGTGGAAATGGCCGAGAGGATGACAGTAGTGGTGCTGGCGGTGGCGGTGGAGGCGGGGACCAGAGCCCAGCTGCTAGGACGGCGGCGGATGACCGCCCCAGGAACCTCCCAGCATGGCGTCTAGGAGCGGCCGTAGGAGGTGTGGTGTGTATCGCTGTATGTTTGTCTGCCTCTTTTGGTTTTCACCTGGCTGCGATTTTCTTTGTACATGGTCTCGTTTCCGGCTTGGCTTGTGGTATTTTCCTGATGCCTCCTAGGAAATAAAGATTACATTCCTGACTGCTGACTTCGCGGTTACAATTGTTTTTCGTGGCCCGCTCCAAGTCTCCAAAGGCTCTCTTCTACGATTCACCCCGTTTCCCCTCGTCGCCAGGCGCGGTAGGCGGGGGCGTGGTGTTGTGCCTGGCAGCCATCGTACTGCATCGCCATCGCCGCCGCCATGGCAGTGGCAGCTGTGTCGGCGAGAAGCTGCCATCAGCGGCGGCGGTGGACAATGACGGCGTTTATGCCGTAGCTATCAAAATCGTAATGGCAGCGGATGATGATAATGATAATAATTCGTGCTCGATTGGCGGCGCTGAAAAGGGCGGCGGAGGCGGAGGCGGAGGGGGTGGCGGAGGCGGAGGCGGCGCCACTCGGACTGCGGGGTCTACCCCACTTCGACGCATTGGGGAGGGAGGGGGAGGGGAGGCTGTTGTCGCCGCCGCTGCCATCGCCTTTGCGACCCCCGGTGTGGGCAAGCCCCCAAACCCCGCGGGAGGTCCACAGCTGCCGGTGTAAGTGCGCGCGTATCGTACTGCAATGTACCGTGTCGTACACGAGGGGAGGAGGGGGGAAAGGGGGGGAAGCCACCAGTGAAAGGAAAGCCTTTTATTTAATTTCCTGATATTGCATTGGAACTTTCATAAACAACTCTATATAAATATATATGATAGTATAACTCTACAATTTTGTAGGTGCATATAACTTAGGATTGCGCAGCAGTGCAAGTGCGTTGGTGGTGGGGTTGCGATGGTTGATATTGGCGACAGACAAGATGATGCCTCGGACCGAAGCTGAAAGCCTCCGGCACCCGAACCTCGGGCAGCAAGCCAGCTCCCGGATGAGCTATCCTACGTGCCAACCCTCCCCCCCCTCAACCCCGACTCCCGAGGGCCCCTGTTTGCGGATTCTTCTCCTTTATCCTAGAGCCCCTATCTCCCACGGAAAGTATATATATATATATATATATATATATATACTTTCCACTGTCCCACTGACAGGGACTGAGGAGCAGGAAAGTGGAAAGCAAAGGCAGTTCGTTCCGGTGGTGCCGGTGGTATTGCCGGGTCGGATTCGGCCACAACGGAACCAACGGAATTCCTAGAGGGAGGGGGAGGGGAGGGGGAAAACAGCTGGAGGCCCAAACTATGCCAACACACACACAGACAGAGAGACAGAGACACACGTGCATGCACGCACGCTCACGTGCACGTCTTGGCTATTGTCTACAGAGGCCGAGGGTCAAGGAAGGGGGCCTGGGGACCTGAGCGATTGCTGTGAGCGGAACCCGCTCCTCCTCCTCTTCCACACACTGTCTTTCTCCCACACACGTTTCCTGCTCGAAAAGATCCATAAAACCTTAACCCCATGGTTAGTTGCTCTTGAACGAGAAGCTCTTGAACCAACCCAAAATTCGCCATAAAATTCGCCAAACCCCACCCGCCCCTCGCCGCTCCATATTTCCTCTCTGCAGCCAAGCATCAGGTCCAGCAGCAGCCGCTGCTGCGGCTGAGGCGGCGGCGGCGGCGGCACCAGCCCTATTGCCGCCGCCGCCAGCCTCACAGCCAGGCCCTACCGCCGCCTCCGTCGCCGCAGAGCCTGGCGGCCTGAAAACAATGCTGGAGGCGATGGGCCCCTTGACGATGATGACATTGGGGGAAAGCTACCGCCCCTTGAGCAGTACCAGCAGCAGCAGCTGCTGCAGCAGTCACGACCTTGCGAGGGCGGGCGGCGGGAAGGTACAGGGGTGCAGCTTCCCTGCGGGGCTCTTGGAGGCCATCACTATGGCACGTGGTGCAGCAGCAGCAGCAGCAGCAGGAGGAGGAGGAGGAGGAGGAGGACAGCACTCGGTGCTGCTCTTGCCGGAGGAGAGAAGGGAACTGAAGGTGGTGGTGGCGGGCATCACAATAGGTTGGTGCCGCGGCGGCAGGGTGCGTGGATAGGGCCCTGGACGGGAGGAGTGGCGGGAGATGGGGCCTGGGATATTCACCGAAGGCTATGTTTTGGGTTTTGCGGTAGGCGGGAGCCCGCCGCGCCGCGCCGCCCGCCCGCCGTTAATGACAAAGTTGGAGTCAGGTGTTCAGGGGTCGTGTTGGGCTTTGGTGCGTGAGAGCGCGTGAGGCCGCGGGAGGGCGGGTAAGGGGGCGTTGCGGGCTGCGGTGTAGCAATCCCCTAGACCTGACTCCCTTTCCCACCTGAAACCCTTCCCCCTTTTGCTTTTCTCTCCCCCTTTGTCGCCCTGGTTGCTGGTGGGCCATATAGAGCTGACGAGCGCCATCGGCACCGGGTCCTTCGGCAAGGTCTTCCGGGGTGAGTCTGTGGTGCGCTTTGAAGGGGGGAGGAGGAGGGGGGAGGTGTAGCAACGCCGTTGAAAAGGCCTCCCCCGGTGCTGCGCATCATCGGGTTTTTGTTGGAATAAGGCCTCGGTCCTGTGTAACAGCTGTAGTTGTTATGGGGAGGGGGGAAGGGAGGGAGGGAGGGGAGTTATTGCTCGAGGAGGAGGAGGAGTGGGAGAGAGAAGCAGAATGAGGAGGAGCGGGCACGTTGACTCCCGTTAATGTACAGTGGCAGCGAGTAAAAGGTGTTTTAAGCATGAAGGTGTTTCGTAATGCTAGCAGCCCGCCACACAAGTAGTCGCCTCCACATCCTACACTTCTACGCCGCGCTCTCGTTTCCCATCCAACCCGTGTCCTTTCCCACCCCACCCAGCGCACCCCCCGCCAACCCCATCTCTCCCCCCCTCAATCACCACCTCAGGCTCCTGGCAGGGCCGCCCTGTGGCCGTCAAAGTACTACAGTACGACAAGGAGCTGTGCCGTGCCGTACACAACGAAGTGCTGCTCAGTCAGACGTTTCGGTACGTCGGGGGTGCGGGGATGGGAAATGTGTGTGATTCGTTTTGTGTACGGGAAAAAACAGCCCCGTATTTGTCTCTTTAATTATGCGTGTTATGTACGATATGTGTGTTGATATTCATATGTTAGTGTTGGTGTGTTGGCAGTGCTTGCTCGTGCTGATACTGACATGTAGGGTTCCTGTTTTGGTGAATTATCCAACACCTGACGGAAACCGGGTCGGTCAGCTCCGAGCATCTTACAAACGGAAGGCTTCAGGTTTTAAGAGGTGGTTTTAAACGTGGTTTTAAACGTGCTCATCACACCACCAGACTCGCCAGCCCCGGAACCCAGCGTGCAAACCCTTAGAAGCTGGCATGTGTATAACTTTGCACAGAGACCACCGTACAAACACAAAATCTCAGAAATGAAAAACAGGACTAAAGCTTGACTCGACTCAAACTCCGGTTTAAAACTCCGGAAGCCCCTAGAAAGCGGTCAAAACGTCAAGCGCACCCAGCAAGGAAAGCCCTAGTTGAGCTCCCCGCTGTAAACACCCCCACACGGCCTCACCCCCACACGGCCCCACCGCACCGCCACTTCCCCTCCCCCTCCCCGCTCCATCTATCTTTCACACCCGCTGGTGCCCGCGTCAGCCTGGCCCACCTTCCCCTTTTAAACAGGTTCCCCCGGCCCCTTACCCCCATACCCTTTCTATCTCTCTCTCCCTGTCCCGCTTCCATATCACCCGCCAGGCACCCAAACGTCGTCGTGGCGCTCTTCTTTGCGGAAGTCCTACCGGGAGGCAAGGTGGGACTGCAGACCGGTGATAATGAGGCCACGGGTGTTAAAAGCTGCAGCCGCAGCGGGATGGACGAAGGCCCAAGGAGGGCTCCAGGGGCGGCGGCTGAAGGGGAGGCGGCGGCCTCGACGGCACGGTGGGGGGCATGTGGAGCAGGGAGTAAGGCCGGAAGCAGCAGCAGTAGCAGTGATGATGTTCATGATGACGGAAGAGGATACGCAGTAAAAAGGGAAGCAGGAAATCGAGGTTGCGGCGGTGGTCAAGGGAGAGATGAGGAAGGTGGAGGTTGGCAGCGACTCGGGACGGCGGCTGCGGGTGGGTGTGTCGCCACCGCCGCCGCCGAAGGTGGCCTCGGCGCTGCTATCGCCGCCGCGGCGCCGCTGCCGCAAGACCGTAACCGTCACTCCGCCGCCACCGCGATGTCGTTGCGGCTCTCTGTGCCTGCCACCAAGGACATTCTCGGCTGGTCGAACGGCAACGGCGGCGGCAACGCCGGCGGCTTCAGTCCACACAATGGCAACGCGCCGCTGTCGTGTATGAGGCCGTCGGACCCGCGCCTTGGTGAGCTGGCGGAACTGGGGGCCGCGGCGTCGGGCAGTACCAGTGGCGGCAGGCCTAGCTCCGATGTCGCCGCAGCCGCAGCCGCCGACGACAGCGGCGAAACCGAGGCTGAAAGGTCCTGCAACCACCCTGACGTACTGTCCCGCTGGGACGAGCAGCGGCACCGCCAGCAACACGTGGAGCGTACGGGTGCCAAATTGGCCGGCTTTGCAGGGGGGTTTGTCATCTCGTCCAAGGGTTTCGTACTGCAAGCTGGCGGCGGCGGCGGCGTTGCCGCCGCCAACACCGACGCCGGCGCCGCGGCATGCGACGCCAGCAACAAGGCGGAGTTGGCGGGGGTTTCGTCGACGACACCTGGCATCGGGAGTACGATGGCGGCGGCGGCACCGCCGCCGCCGACACCGAATACGGCAGGTGGTCCGTTGACGGCGACGCTACCGATGGAGGCTATCTGGCTGGCGGCTCAGACGCAGTTGGGCGATGGCTGCAGTCATGGCTTCCTGGTGATGGAGCTCTGCGAAGGAGGCAGTGTTTTTGCCTGGCGCTGGGGGCGTTGGAAGGGGGCAGAGGCACGACCCGACCTGGTAAGGGATGTGGGCTGTGCGGGTGTGTGAGGTAGGAATAGCAATCCACTGACTCGGCCAGGGGGATGATACATCATATTATTTAACCCCGGGGTTTTAGGGAGAGGGGAGGTTAGGGGTCGGGAAGCATGGACGTGGAGGAGGGATGATGGGAAAAAGAGGTACGGCGGGGTAAGTAGGGTTTAGTAATTTGCAGCGGGATGTGGTTTGCCGTTCTTGCCTGACTGGCGCGATGGCTGACTGTGGTGGGATCAGATTCCTACCCCGGCTTGGAGGAATTATCTTTCTTGTTTTCTTTTTGTCTCGTTCATCCTTCCTACCTTCCTTCCCGCGTTTCTTCTCGTTTTCCTTCACTAGGGTCTTTCTCTCTTTTCCTCACTCTCCTCTCTCTCTCTCGCTCTTCCCCCTCTCTTTCTTCCCCCTCCCTCCCTTTCTCCTCCTGTCTCTTTTTCCTTTCCTTTGTTGCCCCCCCCCCCGCACCCTTCTCTCCCTCTGCCGTACCACCTTTGTCACCGCCGCCGCCCCGCTGGCCTTTGGTCCCCGCAGTCCGTACTGCTGCGTCTGGCTCTGGACATCGCGTACGGCATGTCGTACATACACAGCCTGGGAATCTGCCACGGAGGTATGGGTGTGTGCGTATGGCCATGTGTTGTATGTGTGTCGGGGGAGACGGGCACACACAGGTGTTCCTGCTCAGCACAGCAGTGCCCGGGGGAGCGCTTAAGAACAACCTAAACACACACACACACACACACACACTCCTGGCCCTTTTAGTAAGGAACCGTTTTTGGTCTCTGCGTCCCCGGCCCCGGTTTTTGTTGCATCAGGGTTGTTTCATTCCGCTGTCTCTCCCTCAGGGCCCTACTCCCCGCCTTCCTCCCTCTCCCCTCCCCTCCCCTCCCCTGAACCCCTAAAACAGATCTCAAGTTGTCAAATGTGCTCCTGGCTCGAACTCCCGAGATATCTGCACAGGTCCAAGCCCACAGCCAAAACCAACGCCAGACTCCAGACCAACGCACACCTCAAGCCCTCACCCAGGCACAAACCAGAAGCTTAACGAAAACCGGCAGCAGCAGCAACAGTAGCAGCAGCAGCAATAATTACTCCAACGTCCCCGACGACTTGCTGAATGGCTGGATGGCAAAGGTGCGATCAAACACAGGTCGGCGAGAATATTGATGAAGGGAAAGCAGTAGAAAGCGACCCCTGTGCGAATCGAACACGAGCACGAATCCCCGGGGGCGCTTGAAATGCATGAGGTTTCTTCATTCGAGGACTTTATGCATACTAACACAGATGAAAGATGCTGGATATTGCAGCACACACGCCACATTCATTTACCCCCCACACACTCAGATTCACCTCCCCGGCATTCCCGACTAGATTTAAGCACCACCCGACCACTTCTCTCTGTGTTTACGGGTTGGCTTTTACAGGTTTGTGACTTCGGCTTGAGTCGCGTCCTCACGGGCGACCGTACTCACGTCTCGACACGACCGTACGGCACCCCAACGCATATGGCGCCAGGTACGACACATCGATAGGATTTGATTGGTAAATGCGCTGGTAATGCGTGTTTGTTGGCTTCTCAAGTATAGAGTAGGCGACTGGAGGGGGATTTCAATCCCCGTAGGCATTCAGTTATGGTGGTACTGCTGGTGATGGCGGTGATGGTGGCGGTGGTGGTGGTGGTGATAGTATTGGTGGCGGTGATGGTGGCGGTGGTGGTGGTGGTGATAGTATTGGTGGTGGTGGTGGTGGTGGTGGTGATAGTATTGGTGGTGGTGGTGGTGGTGGTGATGGTATTGGTGGTGGTCCCTGGTTGCCTACTGGTCGTCCATGGTCGCTGCCATTGTGCGAATGTGGGGTGGGGCTTCGAGCTGGAGTTGATCGATAATCGCCTGAATGGCATCCTCGCCCCCCGCAGCGGTGCATGTGGGAGGTGACCTGTGTGTGTGTTTTGGTCACCGTCCCAGCGAGCATGGCAAAGCAGTTATTGCGGCCACTCCACAATAACTACTTTGCCATGCTCGCCCGGACCCTTGGCGGAGTCATTCATCCTTCCTTACCCCGGAAAGCATTGCCGTCCTTCATGCTGAAGAAGAGCCCTTCTCGCGAATGCTCACGTCCGAATCTTTTCACGGTCCCCTCAACACCGAGACATGTGTTTTCATCCGCATCACATTCGCAGCTCCTTCATTACTGAAAATCAAATGAAGAGCTTGTGGGTTTACATCTCTCTTCTCTCGTGGCTGTTTGTCCTAACATTACATAACGATCTTCCAGCCGTACACCCATCCGTACATCCGTACAGAGCTATGGACCAAGGGTCATATGTCGCAGCCTGCGGATGTGTACGCCTTCGGCATTACTCGTAAGTGTGTGTGTGTGTGTGTGCCGTCGAAAGAGGAGCGCAGGAGAAGGATGGGAGTAGGCGAAAGAGGACCCGCTAAGGAGCTTAGGGGTTTGGTGGATGGATGGATGGATGGATGGATGGATGGATGGATGGCGCTTACATGCATACACAGAGCATTTTGACGCAACCAATGCTACTTTCCAAAGCTTTGCGTTTCGTAAGGGGGCGTGTACTCGAAGCGCAGGTATATACCTAGATTGGCTCCTTTTCACGCTTTTTGCTAAGCGCTTTTAAGCATGCGATAACACTTCCTTTCATTGCAATGCCTTCGCCTGCCCTCTCTTAAGGACATACATACACACACGTATGCGCACCGTTAGACAGATGGGCACGCGGATGATTTATCGTCCCTAGCTTCCTCTCCCTCCATCTTTTGTTCCAACATGCACCTTTCCCCTTGCAACTCTTGCCACTTCACGCGCTCCACATGCCGTACATACACAGTGTGGGAGCTAGCCACGGGCGAGCGGCCGTACAAGGGCCTCAACGCGGCTCGGATCCTACATCAAGTACTGTTGAACGGCGGGCGCCCGCCACTTCCGATGTGGCTGCCGCCGTCCTACACTCGGCTGATGACGTCATGCTGGGCACAGACGCCCAACGATCGGCCGACGTTTGGGGAGATTGTACGGCACCTGGAGGCGTGAGTACGGCAATTCGCGGAAGCGTACACGCACACGTCCGCACATATCCACGAGCACATGCACATGCACGAGTATACTGATACACTGATACAGACACACACACACACAGACACACACACAGACACACACATCTCAACCTGGTAGATCCCCCTGCCTGGTTGTCGTACACTCGGTTGCTTAACCGCTGCAGCTTACACGTTTTCCATAATATTCCCTTCCATTACATCCATCTTTCCTTTCTGCGTGCCTCGCCGTACCGTGCCGTACAGAATGTTGGCCGTCTTGGCAGCCGGAGCTCCAAAGTGAAGGTAGCTGAGCTGGGAAGGTCCGGGGGCCGAATATCAGCCCCAAACCAATTCTCCACCGGGATTGTGTGCTATGTTTCGGACTTATCCCTGCGGATCGTCAAACATTCTTTGATGTCGGGACTGACCTAGGGAAATGGGGAAATGGGGAAAAGGGAGAGTGTCGGGAGAGGGGAGGAAGAGGTGCGCGTGGGCATCGGCTTGCAAGAATGGACTCCGTAACGCTGCCAATTCTTGCCCGTCGCCTTATCGTTTTCCAAATCTTTCTCGTCTCTGGAAACCTCTCCATGCTGTCTTTTTGGCATCTGCACATCGCTTCTTTTTCTTCCCACCTTTCTTTAAAACTTCGAGCCTTTAGATCTCTCTGTTGTCTTTATTGTGGTTTTGGTCCAAAGCGAAAGTCGTTGTTATGTTGTTGCGCGTCTGGTGACCTATTTATGGGAGCACACCTTCGCCACCCCCAACCGTGATTAACCGCCGAAAAACGACGGCCACCAACTGGTGCTTGAAGGTCACATCCAAAATTTTCATTCTTTGCAAGCGCTGCTTTACGCTTTTGGTGATGCTGATCAAGCTAACGCGGCACGTAGCTTTCCTGATGGCACAGGAAGCTGTTGATTGATTAGTGGAACGATAAGTGGACTTTTTGGTTGTTTCCTTCGGGATTTTACACGAAACGTTAGGTACAGCCACCGACGGATTCCTAAGTGCCACATGCGTACTTGTTCGGTTGTTGTAGATTTGCAGAGCATGCATGCATGCATGCACGCTCCACCGGGGTGAGACGAGTGAACACACTACCGTGAAAAGGGGTCCAAAAGCCCCAATTCTGTACCTTTCATAATAACACACACACATCAGGGAAGATGCACATAGTAGGTAATGGATTTACACGGCCATATCATAAAAAGCATCAAGCAGCGTTATCCTCTTGCATATTCTTACCATTAACGCTGTGTCAAGTTGCTTGGATGTGTGGATGTGCATGGATGATTGTATGGTTATGGTTGTGCGGCGGGTGCGGTGGTGTGGGCAGGTCTATGCCGGTGTGGGTGCGGTGGCGGTGACGATGCAGGTGCGTCTGTGGTTTGAGGTGCGGGTTTTAAGTTAGGATTTCTTGATAGCCTTAGACAGGCAGGTGTGTGCACGTGTGTGTGTGTGTATGCGTGTGTGTGTCATTTTCGGTCATCGCTACTTTTGTGATATAGCTCATCTGGCTAGCCGTGGCCTGTAAGCCTGTTTATCTTCATGTGCTGCGGGCTTACGAACTGGGCAGCGCAACGTAGCGGTGCTAATTATGGAGTCATGATGGTGGTGGTGGTGGTGTTGATGACGATCAGGATAGCAGTGGGATTGTGCGAATGCGAGAGCATCTCAGAGTGCGTCTAAGCTTATGTGTAAATATGGACTGAACCGTAAGGAGTACGTACATACATACATACATACATACTCCAAGCACCCCCAACAGCACTCAGGCGATGGCTATGATCCTAAAGCGGGTCGGATGGCAGATGCCGGGCGGCACAACAACCGTCCCACTCACACGCCTGACGGTCCGCCTAGCGACACAGCTGCAATGCGGGGCCACCGAGGAGAAACGGGGACGCTTGATGGCAGCATTTGTGCAAGAAGCGTTGCACCCGCAGGAAACGACACCTTCCTCCTCAGCGGAAACAAGCCGCTTCAGGGCGACGCAAGCCCGCTTGTGGTCGGGGGTGCGGTGGGAGAACGAGAACAAAGAAACGCTGTGGCGGCTCGCCGTGGACGGCATCCCCCTGCCCGGCAACACGCACCTGGCCCGCATGGTGCCGGAGCGCGG